>NC_069508.1:176192878-176275378 GCF_027579735.1 Bombina bombina
TTTACAACCTTCAATAGACTAAATTTCTTGCCTGAATTTATACAATCCATTATCATTCCTGCTAGGTAAGAAATTTCTATATTTACATATTTAGAACCTCTTAGTTTTATTGGGAGAACCAGTTTGATATCAAATATGCCATAGGTTGTCATATTTACCTGCCGTTAAGGTTATAACACTTTTAACCCACATATGTACATAATATACCAATGTCCTGTCAGTGACCTGGTCAGTTTTTGTAATGAAGGGCCTGTTTTGCATCATGCATTCTATTGACAGCTTAAGCCATAAACTTTATCCTGTGTATCTCTGTGACTAAGAGCTTCAGTGATTTTATGACTCAATGCATACACACTAACATTTGGTGGCTAGTTAGAGGGTTCTGGCACTTCAAAGAAAATACAAACACAATTCTTCTTGAAAACAAATAACTGTTTTGAGTGCAAGCTACACAAAGTTAACTCCTTAGCAGCTGAATCCTGAGATATTTGTGACAGCTACAATGTGTGATTTTTTTAACATTTTGGGATGGTGGTGTGCCACAGGATTTTTTTATGTAAAAAAGTGTTCCACTGCAAAAAAAAGGTTAAAAATCACTGGCTTATATAGTAGAAAAATACACAAGATATAAAGTGGTAGTTTAAAATGGTCATGATACTTTTTGCCTCCGTATGGCTGCAACGTCACTTCCGGCTGAGATTCAGTGACATACAATAAGTCAAATAACAATCGTCAAGGGATGACACATAATATAGAATATAGTCAAGAACCAAAGAACTTCATTGCTCAGATTCAGTGCACTTCATTTTCACATTTTATCAACTCATTTTTAATATTTGGATTTCAAGATCTAGACACTTATTTTTATCACAGTTTTTTCTCACAGGATCATTATATATTTTTTCACAGGATTTATTAATTTTTATCACAAAATTATTTTTCACATTTATTTTTATCACTGGATTACTTTTATTATTTTTCATCTCACTGACTTTTTTCACAGGATACATCAAAAATCTTTTTCATATGATTCATCAATTTTTTGATCACTAAAGGGCCATGATACCCACATTTTTTTTTAGAAAAATTTAGGAAGAGAATGCATTTTTAAACATCTTTCTAATCTACTTCTATTATCTAATTTGTTTTATTCTCTTTTGCTGAAAAGCATATCTAGATATGCTCAGTAGCTGCTGATTGGTTGCTGCACATAGAAGTCTCATGTGATTGGCTCACCCATGTGCATTGCTTTTTCTTCAAATAAGGATATCTCAAAAATGAAGCAAAATAAATAATAGAAGTAAATTGTAATGTTGTTTAAATTTGTATGTTCTATCTGAATCATGAAAGAAAGATTTTGGGTTTAGTGGCCCTTAAGGAATCTTTTTGATCACTAAAGATTTTTACATCTACTGGAATCACCTCTATATGGATTGTTGATCTCAGTTTGTTCACTCTATTCGTTGGACTCTTACTAATTTTTACACATACACATATTATTTCACCATTGTGTATTTCACCATTGTGTATTTTAATCGCTTACTATTTATTCCATTTATTGTTGTTTTTAATATTGTACATTCATTGTTATCATGGATCCATGACCATTATTTATGTATGCAACCTTTTTTTATGTATGCAACCATCTTTATGTACGCAACCAATTTTTAAGCAATAATCTTTTATTGATCAAAGCTGATTTATATAATAAATTCTACTTTTAACACATTAGCAGTCTTAATGCCTTAGCCTCCATACACTGTCAGAAAAAAGGGTACGGTTGGGGTCCGTTTGTGAACACTTAGGGTACAACTGTTGTGGTTGTACCCTCAATGGGTCATAATTACACCTTAAGGAACTAATATGTACCATTTAGCGGTAAATAAGGTACAAATATGTTTCCATCTGTCAAAGGGTCCATGTCTGTACCATTTAATCCCCCCAAAAAGGTACAATCACTTGTGTGACTAAAAGGTTGAGGGGGGTGGGTGGTTCAAGGCTGCCAAACCCTGCAAGTCCATATAATTTGTACAGCTCAATTATTCATATTCACATAACTGTCAGTCACCCAAAATGAATGCAACATACATGTTGTACAGCAAAATAATTATGTTCAATCGTTGTTGGTAATATGCAAGAAGTGGGCAAAGCAAAACAAATACTTAAAAGGACAGTCTACACCAGAATTGTTGTTGTTTAAAAAGGATAGATAATCCCTTTATTACCCATTCCCCAGTTTTGCACAACCAACACAGTTATATTAATATATGTTTTACCTCTTTTATTACTTTGTATATAAGCCTCTGCAGACTGCTCCCTTATCTCAGTGCTTTTGACAGGCATGCAGTTTAGCCAATTAGTGCAGACTCCAAAATAACTACATGGGAGTGAGCATATTGTTATCTATATGACACACATGAACTAGTACTGTCTAACTGTGAAAAACTTTCAAAATGCTCTGAGCTAATAGGCGGTTTTCAACGGTTTAGAAATCAGTTTGAGCCTACCTAGGTTTTGCTTTTGAAAAATACCACCAAGGAAACAAAGCAAATTTAGTGAATTGGAAAGTTGTTTAAATTTTTCATGCCCTATCTGAATCATGAAAGTTTAATTTTGACTAGACTGTCCCTTTAAGAACCCATATAGTCAATTATACTGTGTTGCTGGTTCTAAATAGCAAACAAGCACTTAACATTTTAATGTTTATATTTAGAGCATCAAGATGTTAACTCTTAAACATAAAGCAAATGTATTAACTAAAAATACAAAGAAAAAAAAATTGTTTTAAACTCTAAAAAATAATCAAGAGCTGTTTAAGAACCCGTTTTAAAAAAAAAAAAAAAAATGTAACCATTCCCCAGTCACATAAATGGACATTGTGTAATACGCCATAGCGCCATCTGTTGGTTGAAAGTTCCTTGACACGTGTAACACAGCTCCATCACCAAAATGTGTACTGGTAAATATACTAATTTGCATATTTTTTGCATAGAGTGACAATTCAATGTATGGTTGTGAGTTTTATCGTTTATCCCTCCCCCGAATCCCCCTTCTTTTCGTTAGAGTTAGATTTTATTATTATTATGTTGTTTTCTATATGTTTTCTATATATTTATGTTTTATGTGGCATGTCACCCTAAATTAAATGGGGTATTTTTAGAGTCTAGTACAGAGTGATACAAATCACATTGAGTAGTTCTTTTTGGAACTGGCTGTTTAGCCTGGCTCAATTAGGTGGTGCTGTAGCAGATTTTGGAATTGCTACAGTTAAGTAAACAAACTTTTTTTTAAAGCTGCAGTGTGGCTATTGTAATACTGCCTGAAAAAGTATGCATATATAAATATTATATAAAAATATAATGGAACAACATTTGTAATATGCTATGTTGAGTACAAATTTGCCATCATGAGGTGCATAGGGTTTGTCACTGGGGCAGTATCCTTAAAAGGCCAAATTTCAGAATAACAACCTTTTTTTCCAGTCATTTGACTGCTGTTGAAAAGCATTGAGAAGCAGTGCATTTATTAAAATAGCCAGTAGGTGGAGCTGTCCGCTTGTGTTGCAGCAAAGCCAAGCAAGCTGAAATTAATCAGTTTAACCAGACCTGAGCTATCGAGCAGATTTCAAAGGAACAAGATCTTCCTGTCTATAAATCAGTCCAGATTGGAATGCATAGAAAGAACTGTTTGCAGAAAAATGCAAGTGAAGTCTGTGTTGTGTGATTATTTTATTAGGTTTATAATGCTGTTTAGCATTTAAAGTCTTCATTTCAATGCTTTAAAAATAATGTATTAGGTGTTACTTATGACAATTTTGAGAGGGGCCTGGAACCTATCACCCTCACTTCCCATTGACTTACATTATAAACTGGGTTTCAATTTACAATGGTTTCGATTTACAACCATTCCTTCTGGAACCTAACCCCGGCGTAAACTGAGGGCTACCTGTATAAAATATAATATTCATAAAGACACAATAAAGCTTCAAAACAGTATTTCCCACCCCCTGAGATTTTACTGAATAACCAGCGCACTTTTACATCGAATTCTCCAAGAAATGTAATGAACTAAAAACAAATGACGAAGAAACCTGTTATTTTGTTTTCATTCATTTATTGTTATATTCTGAGATTAGTAAATAAAGTATTGATAAAGAGTAAACATGTAACAACGTATTGATCACAACTACAGTGTTTACAAAAGGGAGTTTTAGATTATAAAATCTTAAAATGAAATAAGAATGTTAAGGAGAGTATTTAATGGACATTTTACATTAAGTTTCCATTCACTAACCTACTAAATTCGCACCAGCACATTAAACAATAATTATCAGTAATAAAGATCAATACGGTAACCTACTGCTTATAACGCATTACGCGATATCTATTAATATACTTAGAAACCAACC
This sequence comes from Bombina bombina, assembly GCF_027579735.1. Classification (NCBI taxonomy): domain Eukaryota; kingdom Metazoa; phylum Chordata; class Amphibia; order Anura; family Bombinatoridae; genus Bombina; species Bombina bombina. Next base: position 176,197,287 of record NC_069508.1, read on the forward strand.
AGCCTTACATTGCCGGCCTCTAAATATAGTTTTATGGTTTCTCAACCATCGACGTAGTTTTTATTAATCTTAGGGACGATAATGGAGTTACCTGAAGAACCTAATAAGCTGAGGGTGAAGATTTAAGACGATTTTGTTTACTAAAGTTAATAACATAGTGACATCTTTATAACACAAACCTGTAGATTTTTATAGCAACACAAACCTGTAGATTTTTATAGCAACACAAACCGTTATATTTGTATAATAGCACAAAATATTATAGAAAGTAAAATAAGGCGCTCAGCTCTTTCAAGGCGAAAATCTCCGGGTGCTGCTGGGAAATGTGCGGCGGGTTCTAATACCACGTGAGTTGACCCTGACGTCAGAGATACTGAAGCTATTACTGTGACAAAATGTGCTTTTTAATGATCAGCTTACAAGTTAAAGGGACAATGTTACATGCGATGCTCTTTAAAGGGACAGTAAATACTTTAATATTGCAAGTAATTTACACAACTCACACTAAGGTGGTACCACTAGATTATAACGCACTGTGGCTGAATTCTTATCACTATTTTTAGTAGAGCAAGTAAAATCCTGAGAAAGATGGAAATGTTTCTGTTTTTATTACCATTTGAGATCAACCCGCTATGAGCTGTAAATAATATTAGTCAGCCCCAATAATAATGCACCAGTAAAACTAATTAGTCAGCCCCAATAATAATGCACCAGTAAATCTAATTAGTCAGCCCCAATAATAATGCACCAGTAAAACTAATTAGTCAGCCCCAATAATAATGCACCAGTAAAACTAATTAGTCAGCCCCAATAAAAAAGCACCAGTAAATCTAATTAGTCAGTCCCAATAATAATGCACCAGTAAAACTAATTAGTCAGCCCCAATAATAATGCACCAGTAAAACTAATTAGTCAGCCCCAATAATAATGCACCAGTAAAACTAATTAGTCAGCCCCAATAATAATGCACCAGTAAAACTAATTAGTCAGCCCCAATAATAATGCACCAGTAAAACTAATTAGTCAGCCCCAATAATAATGCACCAGTAAAACTAATTAGTCAGCCCCAATAATAATGCACCAGTAAAACTAATTAGTCAGCCCCAATAATAATGCACCAGTAAAACTAATTAGTCAGCCCAAATAATAATGCACCAGTAAAACTAATTAGTCAGCCCCAATAATAATGCACCAGTAAAACTAATTAGTCAGCCCCAATAATAATGCACCAGTAAAACTAATTAGTCAGCCCCAATAATAATGCACCAGTAAAACTAATTAGTCAGCCCCAATAATAATGCACCAGTAAAACTAATTAGTCAGCCCCAATAATAATGCACCAGTAAAACTAATTTGTCAGCCCCAATAATAATGCACCAGTAAAACTAATTAGTCAGCCCCAATAATAATGCACCAGTAAAACTAATTATATAATCATACTAATTATCAGTCTTTGTAATATTATGTTTTCAGGTTTGGCTGCTCTGCAGCTCTACAAACTATAAAGTGTAAAACTTAACTATGGAGTTGCCTGAAGAACCTAAACAGCTGCGGGTGAGAAAAGAAGACGATTTTCATTGCCGATGTCAATAATGTTTTGTTTACTGAGATTCATAACATAGTGATAGTTTAATAACACAAACTGTTAGATTTATTTAATAGCACAAATATTATGTAAATAAGGATACAAGATAAATGTTTATTCACCGAAAGAATTTACAACGCTACTTTCTATAGATGAGTTTACGGATAGATTATTGGACATTGGAATATTAATTGAAGCGATTGTTAAACGATAACAGAAATAAGGTAATTCCTCTAATTCTAGTGTTGTATTAACAACTCGCTCTACAACGCAGTGTTACAGAAATTCATAGTTTAATTAAATGTAACATTACACAGAAAGTTATTAGAGTAGATATCTGCAGAAGCTAATAAGCTGAGGGTGAAAAGTTAAGACGCTGTTATTTACTGAGGTTGATAGTGATAACTTAATAACACAACTGTATGTTTGTATAATAGCACAAAACAATACCGAGATTTAAATAAGGAAACAAGCTTTATACGCGGTCATCATCATGCGACGACCCCGGGCGCTGCTGGGAAATTCCTCTGAAACAGTGCAGCGAGTTGTTTCTAGTGCGCATGTCTGGGGGATATGACTATGACGTCAGAGAAACTGAAGCCTTTTTAAATGATAAAATGTGCAACTATAATTGTGCTTCCAGCATTTCATCTATTTAAAGGGACAATGTAAATTCCCTGCTTCTTAATAATGTTTTCAAAGGCTTATTATGCCAGCAACAGAGTATAAAATGTATGGCACAATGTACCTTTAGGTTTATTTGTATATATTAGATTGCTGCTTTTTTTCTTTTTATATCACAACACATTAAAATGTACAGAACTTGCAGGGAAATCAGACACCTTATCTTATAATTTTCAGTACACACAAATGCTTCTTATCTCTTTCTGTAAACCAAAGAACAAATACCAGAATTTTCTAAAATATTTGTTTAAAACAGACAAATGTGACCCAAAATGTATTATTTAATAATAAAAAGACCAGGATCAATAATCCCCCATAGAAGGTGCGCTTGTGTGCGATGATAGTTCATACGGATCCAAAAGTGTTAAGGCTGCACTCTCAGACAGATGATCCAGGACGGACACCTAAGGACGATGAGAACAAAAGAGAGGCGCCAAATCATAGAGCAGTATCGTCTGGGATATACAAAGGCACAGATGACACCGCTCCCCCAAATGCACAGCCTACTCACAGACGGAGCGGCACCGAGTGCCAGTGATCGCAAGCCGGGACTGTTGTGAGTCGCCCGGTGTCTTAAAGTAATCCCTCTACCATAGGCATTTGTATACCACGTCACTTCCGGTGACGTTTAATCAACTGGTGGAGGTTTGTGGCGCTCACTACGCATGCGCTAGAGGCCCAAACTCCTTACAACAGCTGATGCGAAGATACAAAGAATGATGTGGCACGCGCACGTTACAATCAGGGTATTGTTTCCTCCCGGGTTCCCACAATACAAACATGTATTCGAGCCGATGTATATGGCTATAGAAGGTTGCAAACTTGAGGTGTGTTAAATGAGAATATACACCAGCGTAGGTACAAGAGTAATATTTTATTTAAAAGGTCTAAAACCAGCAGCACCGCGTTTCTCGGCTTATAGCAGTTTCATCAGGCTGTATAATTAAAAACAATTAGTCTCCTTAAATACCTTACGCTGACCAATAGGATGGTAATCTCAGTACACACCTCCCTAACTCAAGGATTAACTGTTTATGTGAGAATGATCAGGATATGCATTTTCTTAACATACTACATTCAGAAACATTTATGTTTATATGCCATATCAAATTATACTCAGTTAGTTTAGCATAATCTATAAGAAAAATGTATATACATTGCAACTGTTAAATGGATACATACTTATATATTTATATGCAATATCAAGTTATACCATCATATAGCCCTATAAGGAAATATATAAACATTACAACTATTAAATAGATACATAAGCATACAATACTATTAATTGCAATCAACAGTTTCTACCCATAATATTAACAAGTGTCTTGCCACTCACATCTTATATTAGAATGTCTTTATCGGGCAATAGTAATGATTTAAGGACATAATTAGTATATTCAGCACCACAGTATTCTATATCATACACAAAACTAAGTAATATAAATTGCCCCTTACCTCAATATAGACTGAAGTATCCCTAACCAATAGTGGCATCTAAATAGGTAGTATACTGTTCCCCTCTTATGTCAGTATATGTTGAAATAGCTCTAAACATTAATTGCTTCTAAATAATAATGTTGCATTTGATGGGGCTATGTGGCAATAGAGAAAAAGATGATTGTGTGAATTTTTAATGGGGCTAAATAACGGATGATATATATAAATATTATAATGTATATAAATATAACAACTAAAGTTCACAACCTCTGTGTATGACTACAGTGATCAGAAGTCATCTACAGGTGTTAGCAACCTCAAAAATATGTGTGAGGGGTATAATAGACTACGACATAGGGAGACCCACTGTATCACACTCTCCCACATTATAAAAGCTGCCAAGTCAATATTAAGATTGAGACCGGTGGGCTGAAGGCTCTTAAGAGTGTGAATCCAGTAGGTCTCAGTCTAGATAGTCTATTATACAAATGAGATAGAGGAATAAACTCTATCGGACTAATAGTAAAACAATCAGTATCTCAGTATTGCCACCATGTGAATGGTTACAGTGTCTTGAGACAATATTGTCTAGATTACGAGTTTTGCGTTAGGGTTAAAAACCAGCGTTAAGGGCTCCTAACGCTGATTTTTACCACCCGCTGGTATTACGAGTTTCCTTAACGCCACTTAAAAAATTTTATATGCTGAAATCATTACCGACAACCCAGACCCAGTAGTTAACATCTACCGCCAAAATAAACATCCATGAATCACAAAAAAAATGTTACACAAAGTACACTTACACTCATACAAACACTACACTTTATTTATTTTTTATTTTTTAATATTTTCATGTCCAAATAGAACAGATCAAAGTTACGAGATCTCGGGTGTTTGAAAAACCCCACAGAAATCCATTTTCCCCTGACTTACATAGACAGACGGGAACAGACACTCATATAGCTACATCTAACTAATAATATTATCACATACATACACTAATCGATACATACAAACAATATACTCCACATTACATATACAAATACGTTTTTTATTACGAAATAAACACAATATAGCTACTCACTTTACGCTCAAAACCAGTCTTGGATTCTATTTCTACACACATTTTTAGCCTCCATTGACTTCTATGGGGAAGACGTGCTTGTGCACGCGACAGCCAGATTTAGCTAACGCACGCAAAAAGCGTAGACAAAAAAACTCTTAATACCAGCTTTACAATTGTGAAACTAACTCAGTGTTTTTCAACCAGCGTGCCGTGGCACACTAGTGTGCCGTGAGAGATCCTCAAGTGTGCTGTGGCAGACAGACAGGCTCATCATCATTTAAAAAAAAAAAAAAAAAATGTATTTTTTTTATTTATTTTTTGCTAATTCATAATTCATTGATACTTCCCCAGCATAAATAGTGGGTAATAAAAAACTTTAATGAGACCAGCTCCCCGTAAGCAGTCTTCCTTCTCAAGTTATGTGTACACTGATTGACTGACTGAGCCTGAGGATTATGTGGTCCAGAATTGGACTCGCAGACACCGGTTAGTTTCCTAAGTCCTAACTCCACATTTAACTCCCTGCTTACACTCTCCTGCTTACACTCTTGGGCACAAACTCATCACTCCAAGAGAAAGCGTCCTGGGAATCACAGCAGCAGGAGACGGCACAGCTGCTTGAGGAGTTTACGCAGTGAGCTTGCCAGTATAGTGCAGACGGATGGCTCCTGCTGCTGTGATTCCCAGGACGCTTTCTCTTGGCTTACGGCTTACGCTTTCCTCTCACTGCTGCTTCTTCTCACACACCTTCATAGCGGCTAAGCAGGCAGGAGCGCTTCCGTGAGCTTCCAGGCAGTATGGACTGAACCCTATGAGATCGTGACTAGCCCACCCCAGAGGACCAGTTTGAGGACTATGGTGAGGTTGAGAGCTGCAGCAGTAAGTGGAGCAGCGCAAATAGCCTGCACCGATCACTCCAGCTTTGATCCTGAGGTGACCTCTTGTTGTGAGTCTGTGGAGAAGCTGTTATTCCAGCCGCTGGCTGCTCCGCTTACTGCTGCAGCTCTCAACCTCACCATAATAGTCCTCAAACTGGTCCTCTGGTCTGGGGTGGGCTAGTGAAGATCTCAAAGGGCTCGGTCCATACTGCCTGGAAGCTCCTGTCCAGGTGAGTGGACTCCAGAGGGTCATGGTCAGGGAAGTAATTGCTGGTTATGGGCTCCTCCTCTGTGCCCTCCAAACCAGAGACCTGTTGAGCTTCTGATGGTTTGCCCATAATGAAACCATTGTGACTCCCTGGGTGGAGGGGAGTAGTCCCTTCCATTATTTTAGTTTTATTTTTTTTCATTGTGCCCTGGCAGTGGTGTCACTACAGGGGGGCAAGAGGGGTCGCAACAGGGGGGGCAAGAGGGACCCGCCACCAACAACAGACTGATTAATTGGGTGCAACAAGTGCAGACTTCTCCTCCTCCTCTCTGCCGCGTTTTTTGAGCTGTGACAGTAGGACCCGCCCCCAACAAGTCTGACTCTGATTAATTTTGTATGGAGATAGAAGAATTCACGCAGCCAGTGCAACAATTGCAGTCTCCCCCTCCTTCTCTCTGCCCGCGCGCGGCACTTCACAGTCTTACACTCAGGCAGAAATCCAGCAATTTTATGGTAAGAGGGACAGTCACAACAGGATGTGTAACAGTGGGGCTGCTGGTTAAAAGTTGTTAATTTATGTTTGCAGACTATTAATGCAAATGCTTCCTGCTTACTCTTACTTAATTATGTCTGATGTTGTCTGGTTTAAACTTTAGCCGCCCTAACTTATTAGCACTGCGTCTGAGAAAGTGGAAAGGAAATAGTATGAAACAGTATAAAATACATTTTATTTAAAAAAAAGGCTTGTCTTGTATGTAGACTGGCTTATAAACACCAAAACATAGCAGCCGCATGACCTTTAGGCCCTAATCTGGAAAATACAGCCTCCCTCCCTTTGAACATCACATCTGGTGCAGAGGGAAAAACACCTCATATTATATATACACACATATAAATATTACACACACATTATGTTTGCGCATATATATTATATACAAACATTTATATGTGTGTAATATTTATATATGTTTGTATATGTACTGTCTATATCTGAAGCACCTTTATGCTGGATTAAATCTATTTTTATTGTTTTGTTGTTGTTATTTTGATGGTTATTATTGTGCCTCTAGCTTTGGCAATACAGTTATAGTGACTGGCATGCATGCTAATAAAGCTTAATTTAATTGAATCGCTACAATGTGTGATTTATTAAAATTTTGGGATGGTGGTGTGCCACAGGATTTTTCAATGTAAAACAATGTGCCACGGCAAAAAAAGGTTGAAAATCACTGATATATACAATACTAGAGATGTCAGCCGGAAGATCTTCAGTATTATTGCGATTTTAAAGGGACGCGTACAATACTGACATCTCACCAATCACTTATATATACAATATTAGAGATGTCAGCCGGAAGATCTTCAGTATTATTGCGATTTTAGAGGGACGCGTACAATATTGACATCTCGCCAATCACTTATATATACAATATTAGAGATGTCAGCCGGAAGATCTTCAGTATTATTGTGATTTTAAAGGGACGAGTACAATATTGAGATCTCGCAAATCACTTATATATACAATATTATAGATGTCAGCTGTTACTTTATCATTTACAAACAATATTGCAGCAACATTGATCGATCAGATTCTATGCACATTATACACAAGTATGCACTTTCATTCATGTTAGCGTGGACGTGTGCTTTTTACTATAACATCGCGTTTATTAAGTATTTATTACGCATATGAACAAACATTACGAAGATGCACTGTATGTGTTACATTTTACACTTTCACATTGCGATTCATTGGGGGAAAACAAAATTTCAGCAAACACCTAAAAAAAACACCCACTTTGAAAGCATTTGTGCCGCTCACATACAAACAAGTGTATACAATCAGCAATCATTACAAACACGCTACCATTGGACTAATTGCACTATAAATCCCCCAAACAACATGGCCAAGGCGTCCCTTATGATCGACATTGTATCAATTCGCTTTTGTGTTTTTGCATAGCTTGTTACTCCTTGTGTGTTTGCTCTGCTGTTTGGCAAATATGGATGATGATTTGGTAGACGTTGCTGCTGGTGCTGCTGCACAAGTAGCGATTAATAGAATCAGGCGGGCTCGGTGGCTCCAAGAGAGACAAAGGTCTTGTTTGGTTAGAGGTCCTTGTGTCTACAGGGTGAGACTCACCTTGGAAAACATGAGTGACCTAGAGGTTTATGACAGGTATAGGCTCAATCGCGAACAGCTCATTGGCCTTTACGATGTTCTTAGACCTCATCTGGAGCCACGTATATGAATAAAGACTGCTGTCCCTGACATCACCAAGATGCTAAGTTGCATACACGTTCTGGCCTCCGGGAGTTTTCAATCTGGAGAGGGGTAAATGCATGACCTGGCTCAAGGTACCTTCTCAGTGGTTTTTGATAACTTTCTGGACACCATGGTTCGTGTTAGTAAGCATTACATAGGATTCCCTCAGAATGATGATGATTGGAGGCGCCTGAAGAGGGAATTCTTTGCAATAGCTGAATTGCCCAATGTCTTAGGAGCAATAGATTGCACCCACATTGCGCTGCGTGCTCCAGCACATGATGAGCCCTTCAGAAATCGCAAACATTTCCATAGCCTCAACGTGCAGTATGTTTGTGACGCACGTATGTGGATTATGCACATGTGTGCGAATTTCGGCAGGGCTTGTCATGATGCCCGCATCCTCAGACAGTCGTCCCTGTGGCGGCAGTTTGAGGAAAGAGAGTTTCCACCTTGGTGGCTCGTTGGTGAGTATTTGTGCACAACATGGTTAATTAGTTAGACAATTGCCACTGTAGTCTTAAAAAACAGTTGTGTTTGTGTAATGTGCAAAATGTGCAGCTCTAGGATGCAATTTAACCATTTAATTGTCTTTCCGCAAATTTCTAGTTTTAGCTCCAAACAGATATGTAGCATGTCTTAGCTTAAATGACCAGATAGAGAATGCAAATTAACCATTTAATTGTCTTTCAACAAATGTCTATTTTTAGCTTCAAACAGATATGTAGCATGTCTTAGCTTAAATGGGCAGATAGAGAATGCAATTTAACCATGTCATTATCTCTTTCCGCAAATGTCTAGTTTTAGTTCAAAACAGATATGTAGCATGTCTTAGCTTAAATGGGCAGATAGAGATTGCAATTTAACAATTTTGTTTTTATTGTAGCAAACAGGGGCAAAACTACAGGGGGTCCCGGGGTCGCAGGTGCAACTGGGCCCCTGAGGGTGGGGGCCCAGCTTAAAAAAAAATAAACATTTTTTTTTAGATATTTTTTTTTTAATAAAAAACGTTAACCTACCACTGCCTGCACTGATATCATGTGAATGTGACATGACTACAGGGGTTAGTGTTTCTGTTATACCCATTGGTGTTTATGTGTGTGTGTGTGTGTGTGTATGTATGTGACTGTGTGTGTATTTATGCATGTACGTGTGTTTGTGTATGTTTGTGGAACCAGCAAATTACAGACCATGTTACTACAGCATGGGGGGGGGCAGGGGGTAAACAGTTTCACTATACAGTACCACTATATACAGTATGGGGGGGTGGACCATGTCACTGACTACTATGGTCACTTTATAAAGTACTGGGCGGTTAGGGTCAGGCCAGCCATCTCACCGGCAGATTACAGACTGTGTCACTAACTTACTATATATAGTACTGGGGGGTTAAATAGTGTCACTATATATATACAGTAATAGGGGATCAGACCATCTCACAGACTGTGGGCACAGGGTACCTCCTTTTGCAGACATGTACTCTGATTCACATTTTTTTCTGTGTTAAATGTTAAAAAAAAAAATGTATTAAATGCACCTTTTTTTGGAGGGGGGAGGGGTGTTGGGGGGGGGGCCCTTCTTAGATTCTTGCACCTGGGCCCTGTGGCTTCTAGTTACGCCTCTGGTAGCAAAGGTCTGGTTTATGCGAAATACGCATATGTAGCATGTCTTAGCTTAAATGGGCAGCTCTAGGATGCAATGTAACCATTTAATTGTCTTTCAACAAATGTCTAGTTTTATCTCCAAACAGATATGTAGCATGTCTTAGCTTAAATGGCCAGATAGAGAATGCAATTTAACCATGTCATTATCTCTTTAGCATGTCTTGATCTGCACAACTACATACTTTATGTTTGCAAAAGTGAGTTTTAAACTTTACAAAATAACAAATTAGTTTCAATACTTGGAGGGTGATAATATTCCTAAAGACACCATAGAGCTACAAGACACCAGTTTCTATATATAAAGATCTGCTCAACTAATATATTCCCAACCCTCCTCACTATATAGCAAACTACAAAACTATCTATAAAAGTGCAATCACATTATTAAAGTGACAGTCAACACCAACATTGTTATTGTTTAAAAGATAGATAACGCCTTTACTGCCCTTATACTTTATAACATTTAAACTGGTTATCTGTAAAGTAAGATTTTTCTGTTTAAGTATGGGAAGTTCGCTAATCAAGGAAGTTAGGCAAACAAGGATTTGGAGTAACCAAAGGGAAATATAATTATTTTATATTTTTAAGTTAAACCTTTTATTAAGAATGTGTGAGAATCTCATTCCGTGTACAGCTTGCCATATGTTTGCATCACTGGAGCAGCCACTTCAGGAATTATATGTCTGTGGCAAATGTGAGCATATTGTCTCTTTAGAAACTCGTATTGGAGCTCTGGAGGGACGAATTGCAACACTGCATGAAATTCAGACACTTGAAAAGGAAATAGATAGGAATGAGCTAGATGTTAATAGTTCTAGCAGTGGGAATGGGGAGGACTACTGCAACTCTATCCTCTCTGGTTTCCCTAGCTTCTGCCTAGCTCTTTTACAATCCATAATGAATGCCTCTGCCAGGCTCATCTTCCTTACAGGTCGCTCTTCATCTGCTGCACCCCTCTGCCAATCCCTTCACCGGCTTCCTCTTGCCTCCAGGATTAAACACAAAATTCTCACTCTGACCACACAAAGCCCTCAACAGCACTGCTCCCCCCTACATCTCAGACCTTGTCTCCAGTTACTCTCCCTCCCGTCCCCTTCTCTCCACTCATCATCTCCTCCTCTCTTGTTACCTCCTTACATTTTCGTTTACAAGACTTCTCCAGACTGGCTCCCATCTTCTGGAACTCTGCCTCGCTCCACAAGACTCTCCCCTAGTTTTGAAAGTTTCAAGTTCTCCCTAAAGACTCTACTATTCAGGGATGCATACAACCTACACTAACCTTCCTATCTCCCCTGCTATCCCCTTGAACCCCCTAGCATGTTAGCCTATGAGCCCAGCTGTTTGTAGTTCACCTTCATAAGAGCCGACTACAACAATGCAACTCTCGGCAGGACCCTCTACCCATTTGATCACTCTAAATGTTATCTTGTATACCGCTTATGTTTATAGCACTGCAGAATCTGTTGGCGCTCTACAAATACCTGATGATAATAATAATAGGATAGAAAATAGATTTTTCACACAGAAAAAATGCAATGTAATGTTCTTTCTATTGAAAAACGTGTCAGATTTCGTTTATTGAGAATAGATTTATAGTGATGTAATATTTAACATACACCCAATCACTGCAAGAAGCTGGTTCTAAGCAAAATGTGTTTCTATTCTTTCCATTTCGTGATAAGCTTCAATTTTGTGTCAGATATGGCATTGTTCACATAAAAAGCGCATGGAATACATCTTAAATTAAATGCATTTAATACATTGTGCTGATAAAAATACATTTTGGACCTTTTTTGATACTGGCTGAATAAAATAGTATTATTTTAATTAATAAAATACAAAACGTCTGAGCATTTCTTTGTAACAGAGGTTTTGTAAAGGTTTTATCTATTCCCTGAGAATGTGGGGTATATACTTTACACTTTAAAACACAAGAAACCTTTTTTGAAATACAAATATATATATAATTGATTGTCTGGGGTTGCTGTGTTCCTTCATTAGAGAGGAATTGCCAGGGGGAGCCACCGAGCCAATAACACGAGGCATCTTTGTGCAGCCACCAATCAGCAGCTACTGAGCCTATCTAGATATGAATCCTATCTTTCTTTAGAATGATTTATTATTACATTAGGAAAATATCAACTGCACAACATTTACTATAACATAAAAGCTTGAGCTACACATATATGGGTATTGGCAGTGATGGTCTTATAAAATAGTTTGATGGCCTTATAAAATAAACTCTACATGTTTGAATAAGAAAAATTGAAGCACATATTTAAATAACTAAAAATAATATATATATAAACCTCCAATAAAAAGCATTAAATACATTGTGCTGTTGCAAATACATTTTAGACCTTTCTTGAAACTAAATGAATAAAATAGTATTTCTTTTACAAGATATGACGGAGTCCACGGATTTCATCCTTACTTATGGGATTTCGCCTCCTGGTCAGCAGGAGGAGGCAAAGAGCTCCGCAGCAGACCTGCATATATAGCTCCTCCCTTCCCTCCCACTCCAGTCATTCTATTTGCCTGTGTTAGTGCTAGGAAGAGGTAAAGTGAGGTGTTAGTTTTAGAATTCTTCAATCAAGAGTTTTTTATTTTAAATGGTGCCAGTGTGTACTGTTTTTTTCTATAGAGCAGCATCTGGAGTAATAGCCTGTTAGGCTGTGGGAACTAGTGGAGTTTTTAATTTCACTGCGCCTCCCTTGCTTGTGCTGTTTTCTATTTGGGTCTTAGAGAATGTTAACTAAGATTTTGCTATCCTTGCAGGACCTCAAGAGGAAGAGTGGACCTCTTGATACTGGGGGATCATCATGCTGTTCCTCAGCATGGAGGTAAGTGCAGTCTTCCTCTCTGGGGCTATTATGGCTATCTCAGACTTGACTGTGCTATTCCTCTATCTGTGAAGGGGCTTGGGCTAAGGGCTTTCCCTTCTTGCTGGTGTGGGTTTCATTTGTCTAATTGGACATAGACACATTTAGCACTGCCTATTCTCTCTGACACATACTATGACTAAGTCAGAAGCGCTGGGGATGGTTGTTTATTATGCAGGACTCGAGGTTAGAGTTTACATTTAAACGGGCTGACGCTGGGATGTAACACCGGAGTCAGAGGGAAAATTTAATTTTTCTCTTGTCAGACTCCGGTGTATGGCAGCACTTAGTTTTTTTTCCCGGGAGTTGTTTGAATACGCCCATGAAAGGCGGAGCCTAATTATCACACGCTTCTGCCACGCAGCTATCTGTTAGAAGTTCCGGCTCCTGAGTTTGCTTTTGTCTGTAATTACAAGCGTGCTTAGGATTGCCGTGTGTTTTGCTGGCAGTTGGTCCATGGTGAGGTAGGAGCCGCAACAGAGCTGCTGCGAGGTGTCTGTTTGTTATAAGGGATTAATTCCGTTAGTGGGTTATATAGTAAGAGGGACACTTATTTCCCACCTGTTTTTTGTAGATCATTTTGTGACAACCTGAGTTAGTAGTTAAAGACACAGTACACAGGTTTAAATTAACAAAGTCACAGTTTTTAGTTAAAGACACAGTACACAGATTAATAAAGTCACGACCAGGCTGGCCTTTATTTTTTGTACAACATGGAGGATCTGGAACACACTACATGTGTTATGTGTTTAGATGCCATTGTGGAACCCCCTGTTACCCTATGTCCGTCATGTATTGAGAGAGCCTTACAATGTAAAGAACATATATTTTTTAATAAAGACATGTCTGTGGAAGGTTCTCGGCCTAATGAAAGTGAGGGTATGCCGCATTTTTCTCCCCAAGCGTCACAGCCTTTAACGCCTGCGCAAGTAATGCCCTGCTCTTCATCAGCGTCTGCATCATTTACTTTGCAGGATATGGCTGCAGTTATGTCATCCACTCTCACAGAGGTTTTGTCTAAGTTGCCTGTATTGCAAGGCAAACGTAGCAGGGCAGAAACCCATGGGGGCTCTGCGACTTCTGATGATTTGATGGCTATCTCTGATGTACCTTCCAAGACCTCTGAATTGGGGGGTAGAGAGACTCTGTCTGAGGGGGAACTGTCTGACTCAGGAAATGTGTTACCCCAGACAGATTCGGATGTCATGTCCTTTAAATTTAAGCTGGAACACCTCCGCCTGTTACTTCGGGAGGTCTTGGTGACTCTGGACGACTGTGACTCTATTGTGGTACCTCCAGAGAAATTGTGTAAGATGGACAGATATCTGGAAGTTCCTTCTTATTCTGATCCCTTTCCGGTTCCTAAGAGAATTTCGGAAATTGTTACTAGGGAATGGGAAAGACCGGGTATTCCGTTCTCCCCTTCCCCTATGTTTAAGAAAATGTACCCTATGGATAAAAAGTTGGAGGGTATTCTAAAAAAGCTGTTTGTTCATCAAGGTTTTCTATTTCAACCGACGGCCTGCACTGTACCAGTTACAACTGCGGCTGCCTTTTAGTTTGACACCCTAGAAGAGTCTCTTAAGACTGAGATTCCTTTGGAAGATATAATTCCTTCCTTCCTTTGGAAGATAGAATCAAGGCCCTTAGGCTGGTCAATTCTTTTGTTATGGATGCCGCCTTTCAGATCACCAAGTTGGAGGCTAAGAATGCAGGTTTTTGCATTTTAGCATGCAGAGCCTTATGGTTGAAATCTTGGTCTGCGGATGTATCCTCTAAATCCAAGCTTTTAGCTATTCCTTTCAAAGGAAAGACCCTATTCGGGCCTGAATTGAAAGAGATCATTGGATGAATTAGAAAGAGCATGCAAGAGAAAGAGAGAGAGAAGAAAGAAAGAGAACAAAGAGAGAGAAAAATAAAGATAGAGATAAATATAGCAAAATAAATAGAGAGATAGAGAATGAGAGAGAGAGAACGAAAGAAAGAGATAAAAAAGAGAACTAGAGAGAAAAAAAGATCAATAAAGTAAAAAAGAAAGAACAAGACAGATATTATATATATGATCTTTGTCTATGAAATAAATATATTGTTATAGACATACCTGCCAATCCAAATTCCATACAAGTAGAAATAAATGGAATAATCCAAAATCAGCAATACCACACCAGTATTAAAAACCTATGAGGTACAAATCTGTTGAACAGCAGCAGGACAGCCTTTTTTATATTACTCACATTTAGCTCTTAGCCAATCAGAAGAAGAAAATGTAATTTAAATTAATTCAAAAACAAAAGGCAGTGATGACATTAGACCTGGCCATAGATTAGGACAGGGGGGAAACAGCAGGACATTAGGGGCAGGGGGATTCTAAACTGAAGGTATTCAATGTAAATTAACTACCTTTTTAAAAAGAAAATAAAACTTATATGCATTTGTACTATCATTGTTCCATACACAATACTCCACAGATTGAGACCTACTACTAATGTATATAAAAAATGTGTGTAATATCTTATATAGGAATTTTGTAAAGTTTTATTTATTTTGTTAATATTTATTTAGTTTTACTATAATTGTAAAAAAAATGAGATTAGTATATATTAAATATTATTGAAGAATGCAGGACAATATTTTATAAACTAATATAACCATTGTAATATGCAAATTGTATCCAATACATATGTCTTACATACAAAATAGAAAACAAACCTGTCGTTGTTAACGTTGCATTAGATATACAAATGCTCACTTTGGTTGGCATCTGTGTGTGTATGTACGTATGTATATAAATAAATAAAAATAGGAATATAACAAAGTGACACTGCCAAATATATTGACTATAATTGTAATTATGCCAATAATGTATATATTTAGTCTACTATTTAATACATTATTATATTAATTAACAGTTTGAAGAGGAAAAAAATAATAAAACAAAATTATACATTAGTATGTAAATGATAACACAAATTTGTCAATTAAATATATATAGACAGAAAAAAAAAGTTATACATTTTGATACAACCCTCTGTTTTACAATTCCAATGACACCATATTATGAAAAATAACCATCATCCTTTTTAGAAGTCAAGCTAATGATAAAATTGTGCACAGGAAATAACACATTCTCCCTATTTACAGCTAGATTACAACTGTAGTGCTAATTTATTGCACAGCAGTAAACAAGCAAATTTGTCTTTTTGGGGGCGCACAATAAGTAAACAGACATTACAGGTGCCTGGTTATTGATATTGCAAGCTAACAGTAGCAATTAGCGCTTATACATTAAAGCTAAGATAGTATCTCTATTTCATTTATTTGATTTATTTTTTATATGTAGCATTTAATTTAAAAAAATAAAGAAAAAAAAATTGGGGTGTTAGAAAAATAGGGACTGAAAAGTGAATTTTCATTGTGGTCTATAAACATATTAACACATAAATATATATGTATATAGTGATCTACATATATATGTACACTTTGTTGCCTTCAAAGCTTGACTTACCCCTTTGCAGCGCTAATTCTGAAGCCAAGTATGACGGTAGTATGACGGTATCATAACGAGGTTCCCATTGGAGCCTATGTAAGCGCGCTCTTGTAATGCAATGCTTCCCAGCAATGAGAATGCAATCTCGCTTTTGCATTGCTGTTAATTTTGAATACAAGCACACATTAACGTGCGCTGTTATTACTCAGTGTAACGCTCCGTTTTTAATCTTGCGCTTACTATTTAAAAAGCACTCTTTAGTTCAGTTTTTGCTCTGACAGAATACTGTTAGCTGGTGAGTCAATCACAAGCAGCAAATGTGTGTAACCACTAACCACTCATTAGCTTATTTCTTGAGCATGTTCAGATATGCTATTTTTAAACAATGAAAACAATATAAATGTTATAATATGACATGCTCTATGTAAGTATTTGCACTTTTCACACATTTTTTTAACTTGGTTAAATAAATAAATTAAATACACTAATGTGTTTGTATACATTTTCAAATTCACATTTATTACGCAATTGATATATACAATATAAGTTACGTATGTTAAATTGCTGCATATAGCTAAGGCTAGCTGTTTTTGCACCCTACAGGGTAACATTAATGGGGCAAATTTTAACCTTATATGTAACATATGTTTTATATTACGTCTGTGTATAATAAATCAGAATTTAAAAATGTGTAACACATTTGTGTGGGTAAAAAAATAAATCCATTATATAAATATATATGTAGATCTAAACTTACAGAAGAGGCGTCACGAATATGACCATATTTTCATGTATGTGGAACAAAACTGGTGTATGGATAGTAATAAATATTTTAACTGAGTAGAATAATAAAAAAATCATTCTATACGTATATATAAATACAGACACACACATACCTTGCTTGAAAATTAGATAAGTGAAGTAAGATAAATAAAGTATAATAAAAGCTGTAAATACAATTTCATTAGTGAGTATAGTCTCAGACTTCATTGTATTCTTTCATTTCATTAATGAGTCTAAAGTATGTGACTATTGTCAAAGAAGTATTGTAACTGTTTTAATAGTGTTAGCTTGAATAGCAGCTGTTTCTTTTCAAAAGCAGTCAGAGGTAATGAAATTATCACACATGACTTCTGAAAGAAAACAATATATCACATATTAATATATATATACTATACTATAATATACTTTTTACCTTACACTGTAGTAAAAAAAGCAAAGAATAAATAAATATCAAATAAACTATGAAAAACATAAAATAAAAATAAAGTTATTTTCTTTATTTACAGCACACTATGGTTAATTTTATAAATGTCCACAAAATGCCACCATCATTTGTGATATACTTTATTAAAAATGAAAGATAGTAGCATCTTTATTTTTAATGTTAAAAAAATTCAAAAAGAAGATTTTGGTGTCTAAACTTACACATTAAACTTGCATCATTCAATAAAATCTTTCGTTACCCAACGATATAATATCATGGCATCTCCCTTATATAGGTTTATTTCTATAACACAAGAGAGAGTATTCCTAGAGACAGCCCTGTAATACAGCAGCTTCTAGTCACTGACTCACCGAGTAAATGCAACAAATCCTCCCTGCAAGCGATTATACAACTCGCACTAAGGTACCGTTAGGTGAACTATAGCTGAATTATTCTTTATGTTATTTACAGCAGAACAACAAACCCACTTTATATCTTCTGTCTTCTAGATAATGTGACCTAAGTTTACCTCAGACACGGGGAATAAATGTTGTGACGGAAAAGTACAGAGACACTAACAACGTGAGAATAATGAATCGCCAATCTTCAAAAATTGTTTATAGCTAAATATTTTTTTTTTTTTTTTTTTTTTTTTCTTTTTTTATTTTTTTTACCATTCAGTCATGAGACATAAAAGACTTTGAAAAATGAATTAGGCCTCTTAAAACAAAGAGCCTTCCACAAAAAACAAAGTCGCTCAAACACATCATAATGGTTAAAAATATAAATCGAATTAATATAATTTATATAAAAAAATATTTTAATAAAAAGGATGAAATTTAATTTTAAGTTAATTTTAAAGGGAAAAAAAGGAAAGGGAAAGACAGGGACTAACCCTACATATCCCTAAACCCTTACCCTAAAAAACTGACCCTCACTTCACCCAACCCCCTACCTCACCCTCACACTCTCCCTCACAAAAATCCCTAAAAATAATCCTAAAGAAGGGAAAAGGGAAGGAGGGGAAGGGAAAAGAATTAATAAATAATTTTATTCCAAAAATAAAAGCTATAAAATTTCTTTGCACATTTTTCACCTAAAAGCCTACGATCTCTTAAATAATAAATATAAATTAGGCTCAGTGCATAGGAGATGCAATTCTTAACTGAAAGTGTTTCATGTTTAAATAAAAATAAATTTCTTGCAAACCAAAGGGCTTGTTTAAAACAGTTTAAAAACAACCAAACATATAAAAACTTTTCTTCGTCTATGCAACGCATACGCCCAAATAAAATAGCCTCATGATTTAAAAAATAAAGACCGCCTTCCCATTTTAAAAGGGGACTCACTTTCCTCCAAACCTCTTGCGCATATGGGCAGTTCCAGAACACATGTAGCGGAGTCTCATCAGCCGTACATTCCGGTCTCGGGCACTTGGCTCTGGCTACCAAGCCCTTCTGTGCTGGAACTCCCTGGTTTGGAGGGAGCCAGTAACGATCCCCCAGGCTAAGTCTTTCTGATAATTACTTAGCCTTTTATGAGAGACATTTGTCCAAATTCTTTGAGAAACCTCACTAGAAAAATTTAAAACCGTAGAGACCTGCTCGCCAGATTTAAAAACATTTAAAACCTTTAAAACCTTTTTATGATCCTGCAAAATCTCAACGCTAAAAGTTTGTAGTTTAAAAATTCTAATAATTCTCTCTAAAATAATAAAATGCTTAGGAAAATTAAAAGCATACGGTCTAGTTAATAAAAGCGGAATCCAGTTATACCTCTTAAAAATAAAACCCGCAGCGTATTTTATAAAAAGGCCAGCCATGCAATCATCGCCACGAAGAGCCATCTTTATATTAAAAGCGAGGAATTTAAAACTTAAAAACATATTAAGATCTATTGCATTTTTCCCACCATTTATAGCATTTTTTTGTAATTCCGTTCTTTTATATCGCTCCATTTTTGCCCCCCAAATAAAAACATAACATTCTCTAATAATTCTTTTTATCCATAAAACTGGGGGGAATAAAATCATCGCTACATATAAAAGAATTGGTAAAATTATTTGTTTAATAATTAAAATCTTTCCTTCAATAGTTAAAATCCTAAAACCCCAGAGTTGAAATTTCTTTTTGACCTTGGCTAAAACTAGTTCCCAATTAAAATCATATTTCATATCCTGCGTAAAATAAATACCTAAAATTTTTATTTTATCCCTAACCACATTCAACTCAACACCCAAAAAACTATCCCATCTACCATACAACATACATTCTGATTTTTCCATATTCACCTTACAACCAGACACCGTACAAAACCATTCAACCACTCTCACAGCTCTCTTAATAGACACAGGATCCACACACAAAATAGTCACATCATCCATATATGCCACAGTCTTAATCTGTCTACCTCCACCACCAGGCACAGGAACACCCTTAATCATTCTCTCTTTCCTCAAAGCACACAACAGGGGTTCCATACAGCATATAAACAGAATAGGGGACAACGGACATCCTTGTCTTACACCAGACAACACCTTCACTTCCTCAGTCATAAACCCATTCACAGACACAACACTCACACATTCCTCATACACACTCTTAATCATTTTACGCATTCTCTCGGGAACACCCATTCGCTCTAAAACATCAAATAAAAAATCATGCGAAACCCGGTCAAACGCCTTCTCAAAATCTATACTAAAAAGAGCTAAACTCTGGTTCCTATTTATAGAATAAAAAATGGACTCTCTAAGAACAGTTAAAATCTCAGTTATGCTCCTCCCAGGCACCGCACAGGCCTGACAGGGCGCAATAACTTTAGCAATGACAGTTTTAAGACGGGATGATAAAAGCTTAGTAAAAATTTTATAATCGCAATTTAAAAGAGTGATGGGGCGCCAATTCTTTAAACATTCTTTATCTCCTTTTTTATATAATAAAACCACAACCCCTTGTAACCAGGATTTAGGTAAAACATTAAAATCTGCACATCTTTTAATTAAAATCATAAAATCGTCTTTCAATATGCTGCGTCTCAAAAAAAGTATTACTGCTGTCTGAATCTTCTATGCATTAGAGTAAGTTAAACATAAGGGCGCCGGAAGAACCTAGATAGCTGAGGGTGAAAATGATTTGTTTATTGATGTCAATAATGTTTTGTTTACTGATGTTAATAAAATAGTTACAGCTAATAGGACAAACCGTTATATTTGTATAATAGCGCAAAATATTATAGATATGTAAATAAAGATACAAGATAAAGCTTCGGGTGCTGCTGGGAAATTACTCTGAAACAGCGCGACGAGAAGTTCTACTGCGCATGTCTGCGGTTCTGAATCTACTTGTTTATTCTAGTATAAAATATAATATTCATAAAGACACAATAAAGCTTCAAAACAGTATTTTTTTCCCCCCTGAGATTATACTGAATAACCAGCGCACTTTTACATCGAATTCTCCAAGAAATGTAATGAACTAAAAACAAATGACGAAGAAATCTGTTATTTTGTTTTCATTCATTTATTGTTATATTCTGTGATTAGTAAATAAAGTATTGATAAAGAGTAAACATGTAACAACGTATTGATCACAACTACAGTGTTTACAAAAGTGAGTTTTAGATAACATAGTGGCATCTTTATAACACAAACCTGTATATTTTTATAATAGCACTAAATATTATGGAAAGTAAAATAAGGCGCTCAGCTCTTTCAAGGCGAAAATCTCCGGGTGCTGCTGGGAAATGTGCGGCGGGTTCTAATACGACGTGAGTTGACCCTGACGTCAGACATACTGAAGCTATTACTGTGACAAAATGTGTTTTTTAATGATCAGCTTACAATTTCAAGGGACAATTTTACATGCGATGCTCTTTAAAGGGACAGTAAATACTTAAAAATTGCAAGCAATTTACACAACTCACACAAAGGTGGTACCACTAGATTATAACGCACTATAGCTGAATACATATCACTATTTTTAGAAGATCAAGTAAAGTTTCTGTTTTTAATACCATTTGAGATCAGCCCGCTTTGAATCGCCAGCCCTCAAAAATTGTTTATATCTCAATCTGATCCGCCTCAGAAAACATATTACTGCTGCCTGAATCTTCAATGCATTAAAGAGTAAGTTAAACATAAGGGCGCCGGAAGAACCTAGATAGCTGAGGGTGAAAATGATTTGTTTATTGATGTCAATAATGTTTTGTTTACTGATGTTAATAAAATAGTTACAGCTAATAGGACAAACCGTTATATTTGTATAATAGCACAAAATATTATAGATTTGTAAATAAAGATCCTGAGAAAAATGGAAACGTTTCTGTTTCTTTAAAATACCATTTGATATCAGCCCGCTTTGCATTGCCAGCCTTCAAAAATTGTTTATATTTAGATCCGCCTCAGAATCGTATCTGTGAATCCATGAGGGTGAAAATGATGTGTTTACAAAAGTGAGTTTAAGATTATAAAATCTTAAAATAAAAATGTTAACGAGAGTATTTAATGGACATTTTACATCAAGTTTTCATTCACCATTTTATTAACCTAGTAAGTTGGCACCAGTACGTTAAACAATGTTTATCAGTAATTAAGGTCAATACGATCACTCAAGTAGAACTGCTTATAATGTAGTACGCGATACCTATTGTTACACTTAAAAACCAGCCAGTGTTTCATTACCGGCCTCTAAAAATTGTTTATGGTTTTTGAACCATTGATGTAGATTCTCACCACCATGAAAGAAATATGATGACCTATGTGACGATAATGAAGGAGATACCTGAAGAACCTAATAAGCTAAGGGTGACGATTGAAGACGATTTTGTTTACTGAAGTTAATAACATAGTGAAATCTTTATAACACAAACCTGTAGATTTTTATAATAGAATAAAATATTATGGAAAGTTAAATAAGGCGCTCAGCTCTTTCAAGGCGAAAAACAGGGTGCTGCTGGGAAATGTGCGGCGAATTCTAATACGACGTGTTGACACTGACGTCAGAGATACTGAAGCCTAATTACTATGACAAAATGTGTTTTTTAACGATTATCTTATTATTTAAAGGGACAGTAAATACTTTAAAATTGCAAGCAATTACACAACTCACACTAAAGTACCACTAAGTTATAACGCACTATAGCTGAATATTTTTTACTATTTTTAGTAGAACAAATCAATCTTACATCATCTGTTTTGGAAACAATGTGACCCATTTAATAGCAAATGCAGAATAAATCCTGAGAAAGATAGAAACATTTCTGTTTTTAATACATTTGAGATCAGCCTGCTTTCAAAAATTGTTTAGTTCAAAAACTGAACCTGGATCAGAAAACAAACTTCTGCTGCCTAAATCTTCAATGCATTAACGAGTAAGTTAAACATAAGGGCGCCGGAAGAACCTAGATAGCTGAGAGTGAGAATCGAAGATGATGTTGTTTGTCAATAATGTTTTGTTTACTGATGTTAATAACATAGTTACAGCTTAATAGAACAAACTGTTATATTTGTATAATAGCACAAAATATTATAGATTTGGAAATAAAGATACAAGATAAAGCTCCGGGTGCTGCTGGGAAATTCCTCTTAAACACTAAAAACAAATGATGAAGAATATAACGATTTTCACTTTCATATTGTTACGTGTTTTCCTTTTTACTATATACAAAAAAAAATAATCAAGTTTAGAATTAAAGGGACATGAAAGCTACATTTTTTCTTTCATGATTTAGAAAGAGAATGCAATTTTAAACATATTTCTAATTTACTTCTATTATCTAATTTGTTTTATTCTCTTTATATTCTTTGCTGAAAAGCATATCTAGATATGCTCAGTAGCTGCTGATTGGTTGCTGCACATAGAAGCCTCGTGTGATTGGCTCACCCATGTGCATTGCTTTTTCTTCAAATAAGAATATCTAAAAAATGAAGCAAAATAAACAATAGAAGTAAATTGTAATGTTGTTTAAATTTGTATGTTCTATCTGAATCATGAAAGAAAGATTTTGGGTTTAGTGGCCCTTTAAGAGTTAAAAATAATTCTCTAAATCTGCTCCCTCTCCCCCATTCACTAATGTTTCCAGCTCTCTGGAAGAATTTCATTTTGTATCAGATCGTCAAATACACTTAGATTTATAGGTTTTATTAGTTGTATCTGTTCCTCTATGGGAAAGGTTTTGATTGGTGCTAACCATTTTCCAAAATATATTTATAACATTTCTCAATACTGGGACAGAGCAAGTACTGCTCCATGATAATAAGATATTTTATCTCTCTGATAAATATAGAAAGAGAGGCAGCACATTTATCTTTCCAGTTTGCCAATATTAATTTCCTTCCTAATAATATCGCTGAATTTATCAGTTTGAAATTTTTATGTCTATCCGGAATGCAATGGAAAAAGACAAGTCTGGAGTCCAAATCAAGGTTTCTTTCTAATGTCCTATTTAACCAGTAATTGATTTCCCCCCCAAATTGTCTGATTTTTGGACAGTTCCAAAAAGCATGGATAAAATCTGCTTCAGGGTTATTACATCTTAGACAAAATATGGGTTTATTTGGCGTCCATTTGCCTATTTGTGCTGGTGTTATATATATTCTATTTATCATTTTACAATGGGATTCTTTCCAGGATTATAAAATCTTAAAATAAAGTATGTTAACGAGAGTATTTAATGGAAGTTTTACATCAAGTTTTCATTCACTAATTCATTAACCTACTAAGTTTGCACCAGCACATTAAACAATAATTATCAGTAATTAAGGTCAATACGGTCACCCAAGAGTACTGCTTATAATTCAGTACACAATATCTATTGTTACACTTAGAAACCAGCCAGCGTTTCATCATCACCGGCCTCCAAAAATTGTTTATGGTTTTTTCAACCATCGGCGTAGATTCAAGATAAAGCTTCGGGTGCTGCTGGGAAATTCCGATTATCCTAATTCTTTGAAGGTATAATCTAGATTTTATTAAAGACACAGAGACTCCTATTTTGCATATCTTTCTTTACTACTCATACGCAGCCTTTAAAAGTACACAATAACATATACTGAATA
The DNA here is from genome assembly GCF_027579735.1 of Bombina bombina. Classification (NCBI taxonomy): domain Eukaryota; kingdom Metazoa; phylum Chordata; class Amphibia; order Anura; family Bombinatoridae; genus Bombina; species Bombina bombina. The sequence continues at coordinate 176,221,711 of NC_069508.1, forward strand.
CAATAAGAAGCCAACATAGCTGCTTATAACCATAAGAAAAAACAGCCAATCAGAGAAGGGGTATGACTATAAACAGACCAATATACTGACAAACCTCCTCTTTCTAATTGATGCTCACAAAGAACATAATATTAATAAACAGTCCAAAAAGTCCAAAACAGCATAACATCACAGAAGCCAAAGATTTGAGAAATTGATTGAAGAATTCTTTTGAATTGATGATGTTGATAGAAGAAATCATAGTTGTCCAAAAACTTTTTGTAAGCGACTTGGAATCTTGAAATGAAGGATTAAATCCAGACGACAAGAATGGGTTGCTTTCAGATAGAAACTATTAAAGACAAAATACGTATTAGTAATATATAAATGACAACAGGGAGGGATATAACATATTTGAGGTGGGAAAATTCTCTTCTCTGTGTCTTTAATAAAATCTAGATTATACCTTCAAAGAATTAGGATAATTTGAATTTTATTACAAGACCAGAGACTCCTATTTTGCAAGTTTAAAGCTAAACAATAAAATATTTTAGGAAAAAAGATTAAGAGAAGCGTGTTGAATGGGTCTGAAATAAAATTGTTTAAAAATAGAATCCGAAGACCAGTCTGCCACACTCAAAATTTGTTGAAGGGGGGCAGATTTTAAAAAGGCCTTCGAGGCAGCCGAACCTCTAACAGAATGAGCTGAGAGATATTTTATCTCTCTGATAAATATAGAAAGAGAGGCAGCACATTTATCTTTCCAGTTTGCCAATATTAATTTCCTTCCTAATAATATCGCTGAATTTATCAGTTTGAAATTTTTATGTCTATCCGGAATGCAATGGAAAAAGACAAGTCTGGAGTCCAAATCAAGGTTTCTTTCTAATGCCCTATTTAACCAGTAATTGATTTCCCCCCCAAATTGTCTGATTTTTGGACAGTTCTTGGACATTAACCTACTAAGTTTGCACCAGCACATTAAACAATGATTATCAGTAATTAAGGTCAATACGGTCACCCAAGAGTACTGCTTATAATTGTTTATGGTTTTTTCAACCATCGGCGTAGATTCAAGATAAAGCTTCGGGTGCTGCTGGGAAATTACTCTGAAACAGCGCGGCGAGATGTTCTAGTGCGCATGTCTGCTGGTCTGAATCTACTAGTTTATACGTAAGTCAAAATATTCCTAAAGACACAATAAAGCTTCAAAACAGTAGTTTTTTCCCCCTAAGATTATACTGAATAACCAGCGCACTCTTACATCGAATTCTCCAAGAAATGTAATGAACTAAAAACAAATGACGAAGAAACCTGCGGCTAGATTACGAGTTTTTGTTGATAATGGTGTGCGGTGCTAACAAGCAGTTTCTGCTCACCGCTCACCTACAGACAACGCTGGTATTACAGGGTTTTTTAAACCCGGCATAAGCCACAGAAAAGTGAGCGGAGAGCAAAATTTAGCACCACATCTCACTGTAATACCAGCGCTGCTTACTGTAGCGGTGAGCTGGGTAAATGTGCTCGTGCACGATTTCCCCATACGTATCAATGGGGCAGAGCCGGCTGAAAAAAAACCTAACACCTGCAAAAAAGCAGCGTTCAGCTCCTAACGCAGCCCCATTGATTCCCATGGGGAAAGAACATTAACGTTTACACCTAACACCCTAACATGAACCAGAGTCTAAACACCCCTAATCTTACACTATCGCTGACACCTATATTATATTATTAACCCCTAATCTGCCGCTCCGGACCCCGCCGCCACCTACATTATAGTTATGAACACCTAATCTGCTGCCCCCAACATCGCCGCAACCTACATTATATTTATTAACCCCTAATCTTCCACCCCCAATGTCGCCGCAACCTAACTACACTTATTAACCCCTAATCTGCCGCCCCCAACATCGCCACCACTATAATAAAGTTATTAACCCCTAAACCTAAGTCTAACCCTAACACCCCCCTAACTTAAATCTAATTTAAATAAATCTAAATAAAATTACTATAATTAAAGGGGAATAAAACCCAATTTCTTTCTTTCATTATTTATAAAGAGCATGCAATTTTAACCCCTTAAGGACCAGCGACGTACCCTGTATGTCACTGGCCTTTTTTTGGGACTTGATTGTTTTAAAGCACGGCCTTGCCACCAGCGTTGAGACTGCTCTATTCCACAAAACCTGCTGGAGGGAGGGCATTAATAGTGTGTTCTTGCTAGACTTGTGCTATTATGTCCTGAAAAAACCCTTAATGACCAGTGACATACAGGGCACATTGTGGTCATTAAGGGGTTAAACAACTTTCTAATTTACTTCTATTATCTAATTTGCATCATTCTCTTGATATTCTTTGCAGGAAAGCATACCTAGATATGCTCAGTAGCTGCTGATTGGTAGATGCACATAGATGCCTCGTGTGATTGGCTCACCCATGTGCATTGCTATTTCTTCAACAAAGGATATCTAAAGAATGAAGCAAATTAGATAATAAAGTAAATTGGAATGTTATTTAAAATTTTATTCTCTTCCTAAATCATGAAAGAAAATTTTTGGGTTTAGTGTCCCTTTAACTAAATTATTCCTATTTAAAAATAAATACCTATAAAATAAACCCTAAGCTAGCTACAATATAACTAATAGTTACATTGTATCTAGCTTATGGTTTATTTTTATTTTACAGGCAACTTTGTATTTATTTTAACTATACAATAGTTATTAAATAGTTATTAACTAAATAAAGACAAATATACCTGTAAAATAAATCCTAACCTAAGTTACAATTACACCTAACACTACACTATAATTAAATTAATTACCTTAACTAAATACAATTAAATACAATTTAAAAAAAGATCTAAAGTATGGAAAAAAACACTAAATTACAGAAAATAATAAACTAATTACACCTAATCTAATCCCCCTAACAATGAGCGATGCTCTTTAAAGGGACAGTAAATACTTAAAAATTGCAAGCAATTTACTCAACTCACACTAAGGTGGTACCACTAGATTATAATGCACTATGGCTGAATACTTATCACTATTTTTAGTAGATTAAGTAAAATTTCTGAGAAAGATGAAAAAGTTTCAGTTTTTAATACCATTTGAGATCCACCCACTTTGAATCGCCGGCCTTCAAAAATTGTTTATATCTCAATCTGACCCGCCTCAGAAAACGTATTACTGCTGTCTGAATCTTCAGTGCATTAAAGAGTAAGTTAAACATAAGGGCGCCGGAAGAACCTAGATAGCTGAGGGTGAAAATGATTTGTTTATTGATGTCAATAATGTTTTGTTTGCTGATGTTAATAAAATAGTTACAGCTAATAGGACAAACCGTTATATTTGTATAATAGCACAAAATATTATAGATTTGTAAATAAAGATCCTGAGAAAAATGGAAACGTTTCTGTTTATTTAAAATACCATTTGATATCAGCCCGCTTTGCATTGCCAGCCTTCAAAAATTGTTTATATTTAGATCCGCCTCAGAATCGTATTTGTGAATCCATGAGGGTGAAAATGATGTGTTTACAAAAGTGAGTTTTAGATTATAAAATCTTAAAATAAAAATGTTAACGAGAGTATTTAATGGACATTTTACATCAAGTTTTCATTCACTACTTTATTAACCTAGTAAGTTTGCACCAGTACGTTAAACAATATTTATCAGTAATTAAGGTCAATACGATCACTCAAGTAGAACTGCTTATAATGTAGTACGCGATACCTATTGTTACACTTAAAAACCAGCCAGCGTTTCATTACCGGCCTCTAAAAATTGTTTATGGTTTTTCAACCATCAACATAGATCCTCACCACCATGAAAGAAATATAATGACCTATGTGACGATAATGAAGGAGTTGCCTGAAGAACCTAATAAGCTAAGGGTGAATATTAAAGACGATTTTGTTTACTGAAGTTAATAACATAGTGAAATCTTTATAACACAAACCTGTAGATTTTTATAATAGAATAAAATATTATAGAAAGTTAAATAAGGCGCTCAGCTCTTTCAAGGCGAAAAACAGGGTGCTGCTGGGAAATGTGCGGCAAATTCTAATACGACGTGTTGACACTGAAGTCAGAGATACTGAAGCCTAATTACTATGACAAAATGTGTTTTTTAACGATTATCTTATTATTTAAAGGGACAATTTTACATGCGATGCTCTTTAAAGGGACAGTAAATACTTTAAAATTGCAAGCAATTACACAACTCACACTAAAGTACCACTAGGTTATAACGCACTATAGCTGAATATTTTTTACTATTTTTAGTAGAACAAATCAATTTTACATCGTCTGTTTTGGAAACAATGTGACCCATTTTTTTTTATTTTTTTTTTAATATTTAATATTTTTATTGAGGGAAACAAAAACATACAAACATTTTGCTCAAATGACAAGAAATTCACAGTAATTATATCAAATTGCTGGTTATATAGACCATGGTACATTATTGTAAGAGCAAACCCTCCACTACCCTCATTTTTGTCCCCATTTATCTATGACAACAGGGACCTCATGCGGGTCCAGATGCACTACTAAGCTGGGGATAGTTTAAACAAAAGATAGGCCACTTTTGGGCCTATATCAACCAGCCACCCTCTTATGTCACCAGGACCACACGTGGGTCCAGAAATTAACCAAACTATAGGGAGGGCAATGAAATTTTAAAAAGAAAAATGTCCTTCTACACAAGGATATTAGACCGTGGACAATAAGACACAGTGATATGAGTAGAATATATAAAGTTACAGCAGTTAGAAAGCTACATGCAGAGAAGAGTATGTATATCTTGTTAGTTAGCATTCAGGTCAGGAAGATCAGAGTCTATAAAGAACTCAAGAGACGCTTATGTTGGTTACCTTATAACTTCTAACAACTGAGTTTCCCAACAAGGGCTCAATCCCATAAATTGAATATATGCAGGGGCTGATATGTAGCAAAAGTACACTGATGGGCATTCCGTAAACTTTAGAACTCAGAATAGTAGTGGAGTATAATTCTCATTAATAAAACCCGCAGCGCCTTTTTACACTTATGTGAGAACAATCTCAATCAAAGGCCCTACGGTTAGGACAGAGACTACATAACTCTGTCAAAGTGTGAATGCGGAGGAGAGGAAAGAATACATCCCTTACCACATAAGAGGGGGGGGGGAGGAGGGGGGGGCGATGTAGTGAGTAAATTTAATGATATCGTTCTCTATATACATTGACCTGCCTCGTAGGCAAAACCTTTATAGCTGAGATGGGCTTTAGGCAATACCAAAAATTAATGCTTTGTACCCAGTGAGGACCCCAATAACATAAGTTCTCACGTCAGTGAGTGTTATAAAGTTGCTCAGAAGCATATATACATATAAAAAAAAAACAACCAATACTATGAGCATGGTGCTCTTACATACTGGAGCACCCGTAGAGAATATCTCCCTGAGATAGGTTGCTAAATTTGAGACTCATAGGCAATGTTCGTTCATCTATCCTAATTCTATGCTAGGATGGACTTATCTAATTCTGATCTAGAGTACAGATAGTGAAATAGAACTTCTTAAAGTATAATAGGTTATTGCAGGCATCAATGATAGCGGTGACAAAGCCACCATGGAGCTTATGGGGGAGCATATTAAAGGTGTTATACGCTTGGTTATACAGATCCAACACTTGGGTTACTTACAGGAGAGGAAAGAAAACTATTTGTACCTCTAAAGTAATTTGGAACACTAAAGCTCATGTGTAGAGCAGATAGGGGATAGGGAATATACAATGCAGTGTGGAATAACAATGCGCATTGAGGTAAATGAAACTCTAATATATGTCAAAATCTCACCTCACTACATTACCCAGCCCTAAAGTCTTGCCCCCTACTGCTCAAATCTCAGTTCTAGCACAGCAAGTACTATTTATGCAGTTTTAGGCAGGTCAACATGTCATTATAATACACAGTGCAGAATAATAACGTTAAGGTTAGCATAATGGACTATACAGTATGTAAAGCAAGTTACAGGGCATTTTGTGAGAAGCATAATGTGTATAATAAAAAGCTGAGACCCTCTTGTATTGCCCCAGACGTTAAAGTAGGAAGCACAACACAGAGGGTAACGATTAGTTCTTTTGCTCAAGTCAAAGAGTGCGGGTCCCAGAGGCAGCGACAATTGGGTTAAGCTGTGTATGACTGGGAGGACCAGGTAAATACGTATAGATGTATATAATGTCAGAAAAAATCCAAACCCCTACAGTCATATAAAAATACAAATACTCACCACACAAACCAACATAGTAACTTGCTACATGCTGGGAGCTGCTGCCTTCAAATATAGAGGATTGTACTTAGAGTAAGACCCATGCGGGAAAGTCTGCGGTACTATCAAACAGCCGGTTAGTATGCCTTGGGGCCCATAAGTCGGGTCATTTTGGTTAGAGAGCCGTCATTTAGGGTCATGGGGCCAAAGCACTCGAAGGCAGGTCTCTTAGATAAAAACAAGTTCATCCTATGCCGGTTCGAGTACTGAGTAAACCAGCCTGTCCGTGCATCTGTAATGGCAGCTCAGCGAGACCTCCACAGCCGTCTATGTCAATGTCATGCCAGTAATCACCTTCAGGTTGGCAATCAGACAGATCGCTCAACTGAGCCATCGCCTCAGCTGCAGAACATTCTCTCCATATTTGGAAGCCGTTGTCAGCTTCCCGCAGCAAGCCAGTCTCCTCTCTCCTTTCTAGTATCAAGACAGGTCTCCAGGAATCCGCAAGGTTCATCTGTTCAACTGCACTCTGAGTTGCCGGTTTCTCTACCACTTCTTTAGCAGACTCAGAAACCTCGACTCGTAGATGTGTACTATCAATGAGATGCTGGAGGTGATCAAATCTCTTACACATCTGGTGTTCAAAGTCAGCCAGGAGAGCTTGAATAGTCGCATAGTCTGCCTCCATTTTGGCTTGCATGCGGTGTTATTGTGGCTGTGAGCCTGCCTCCTCAGGCCTAGTTCCCCGGGAGGGGATGTTGAAATCTCCCTTTAGTTCTCTATATTTGCTTTGTGGGAAGAGATTTAGCGTCTGATGTTGACCACTAGATACTCTCAGAGTTATTGGTTATAGTAGCATATATAGTAGCTTAATATTCTGAGGAGATCTTAAGTTACTAAAAAGTATAATTCACGGAGCTTTACACCACTGCATCCAATCAGCTCGGCAGTTGGCTCCGCCCCCCAATGTGACCCATTTATTAGCAAATGCAGATTAAATCCTGAGAAAGATAGAAATGTTTCTGTTTTTAATACATATGAGATCAGCCTGCTTTGAATCACCGGCTTTCAAAAATTGTTTAGTTCAAACACTGAACCTGGATCAGAAAACAAACTTCTGCTGCCTGATTCTTCAATGTATTAAAGAGTAAGTTAAACATAAGGGCGCCGGAAGAACCTAGATAGCTGAGGGTGAGAATCGAAGATGATGTTGTTTGTCAATAATGTTTTGTTTACTGATGTTAATAACCTAGTTACAGCTTAATAGAACAAACCGTTATATTTGTATAATAGCACAAAATATTATAGATTTGTAAATAAAGATACAAGATAAAGCTCCGGGTGCTGCTGGGAAATTCCTCTTAAACACTAAAAACAAATGATGAAGAATATAACGATTTTCACTTTCATATTGTTACTTGTTTTCCATTTTACTATATACAAAAAAAAATAATCAAGTTTAGAATTAACCCCTTAATGACTGGACCATTTTTCAATTTTCTTACCCTTAATGACAATGACTATTTTTACATTTCTGCAGTGTTTTTGCGTTTAGCTGTAATTTTCCTCTTACTCATTTGCTGTACCCACACATATTATATACCGTTTTTTTCTCGTCATTAAATGGACTTTCTAAGGATACCATTATTTTCATCATATCTTATAATTTACTAAAAAAAATGATAAAATATGAGGAAAAAATGGAAAAAAACACACTTTTTCTAACTTTGACCCCCAAAATCTGTTACATATCTACAATCACCAAAAAACTCCCATGCTAAATAGTTTATAAATTTTGTCCTGAGTTTAGAAATACACAATGTTTACATGTTCTTTGTTTTTTTGCAAGTTATAGGGCAATAAGTACAAGTAGCACTTTGCTATTTCCAAACCACTTTTTTTCAAAATTAGCGCTAGTTACTTTGGAACCCTGATATCTGTCAGGAATAACTGAATATCCCTTGACATGTATATATTTTGTTTTAGAAGACATCCCAAAGTATTGATCTAGGCCCATTTTGGTATATTTCATGCCACCATTTCACCGCCAAATGCGATAAAAAAAAAAAAATTCACTTTTTCACAAATTTTGTCACAAACTTTAGGATTCCCACTGAAATTATTTACAAACAGCTTCTGCAATTATGGCACAAATGGTTGTAAATGCTTCTCTGGGATCCCCTTTTTTCAGAAATAACTTTGTGGTTGCTTTTTGTTAATTAGAAGGCCGCTAAATGCCGCTGCGCACCACACGTGTTTTATGCCCAGGAGTGAAGGGGTTAATTAGGGAGCTTGTAGGGTTAATTTTAGCTTTAATGTAGTGTAGTAAACAACCCCAAGTATTGATCTAGGCCCATTTTGGTATATTTTATGCCACCATTTCACCGCCAAATGCGAGCAAATAAAAAAAAAACTTTACATTTTTCACAATTTTAGGTTTCTCACTGAAATTATTTACAAACAGCTTGTGCTATTATGGCAGAAATTGTTGTAAAAGCTTCTCTGGGATCCCCTTTGTTCAGAAATAGCAGACTTATATGGCTTTGGCGTTGCTTTTTGGTAATTAGAAGGCCGCTAAATGCTGCTGCGCACCACACGTGAATTATGCCCAGCAGTGAAGGGGTTAAATTAGGTAGCTTGTAGGGAGCTTGCAGGGTTAATTTTTGAGATCAGCCTCACACCTGACACATCCCACCCCCTGATCCCTCCCAAACAGCTCTCTTCCCTCCCCCACCCCACAATTGTTCCCGCCATCTTAAGTACTGGCAGAAAGTCTGCCAGTACTAAATAAAAGTTTTTTGTTTTTTTTAAATAAAAATAATAAAATATTTTAGTTGTGATGGACCCCTGCCTTAGCACCAACCTCCCTGATCCCCCCTCCAGCTCTCTAACCCTCTCCCCTACCTAATTACCGCCATCTTGGGTCTGCCAGTACCCAGTTTGGCCCCACAAACCAAAGTATTTTAATTTTATTTATAACTTTTATTTTTATTTTTAATTATTTCTGTAGTGTAGCAGCCCCCCCCCCACAATACCCCCACCCCCTCCCAGATCCTTTTATATGTAAAAAAAAACAATTAACTTTTTTTTCCCCTTCCTTCATTGGTGTCAGTGTGGCTAATGCGCGCACATGCACGTGCATGCACGCCCCAGTGCAAGTGTGTCTGTGCATGTGTGCGCGCATTGTGCACGCACGCGCGCATCATGCACGCGCGCACACGCTCCCTCCTCCCACCCGGACAACGGCACCATCGCGCTACTGGTGCAGAGAGGGCCACAGAGTGGCTCTCTCTGCATCGGAGGCTTGTAAAGGGGTATTGCAGGATGCCTCCATATCGAGGCATCACTGCAATACCCTCAGAGCTGCTGGAAGCGATTGTGATCACTTCCAGCACTCTGTTAGACAACTGACGTACCAGGTACGTCTATTGTCATTAACAGTTAGTTTTTGCATGACGTACCTGGTACGTCAGTTGTCATTAAGGGGTTAAAGGGACATGAAAGCTACATTTTTTCTTTCATGATTTAGAAAGAGAATGCAATTTTAAACATATTTCTAATTTACTTCTATTATCTAATTTGTTTTATTCTCTTGATATTCTTTGCTGAAAAGCATATCTAGATATGCTCAGTAGCTGCTGATTGGTTGCTGCACATAGAAGCCTCGTGTGATTGGCTCACCCATGTGCATTGCTTTTTCTTCAAATAAGAATTTCTAAAAAATGAAGCAAAATTAACAATAGAAGTAAATTGTAATGTTGTTTAAATTTGTATGTTCTATCTGAATCATGAAAGAAAGATTTTGGGTTTAGTGGCCCTTTAAGAGTTAAAAATAATTCTCTAAATCTGCTCCCTCTCCCCCATTCAGTAATGTTTCCAGCTCTCTGGAAGAATTTCATTTTGTATCATCAGATCGTCAAATACACTTAGATTTATAGGTTTTATTAGTTGTATCTGTTCCTCTATGGGAAAGGTTTTGATTGGTGCTAACCATTTTCCAAAATATATTTATAACATTTCTCAATACTGGGACAGAGCAAGTACTGCTCCATGATAATAAGATATTTTATCTGTCTGATAAATATAGAAAGAGAGGCAGCACATTTATCTTTCCAGTTTGCCAATATTAATTTCCTTCCTAATAATATCGCTGAATTTATCAGTTTGAAATTTTTATGTCTATCCGGAATGCAATGGAAAAAGACAAGTCTGGAGTCCAAATCAAGGTTTCTTTCTAATGCCCTATTTAACCAGTAATTGATTTCCCCCCCAAATTGTCTGATTTTTGGACAGTTCCAAAAAGCATGGATAAAATCTGCTTCAGGGTTATTACATCTTAGACAAAATATGGGTTTATTTGGCGTCCATTTGCCTATTTGTGCTGGTGTTATATATATTCTATTTATAATTTTACAATGGGATTCTTTCCAGGATTATAAAATCTTAAAATAAAGTATGTTAACGAGAGTATTTAATGGACGTTTTACATCAAGTTTTCATTAACTAATTCATTAACCTAGTACGTTTGCACCAGCACATTAAACAATAATTATCAGTAATTAAGGTCAATACGGTCACCCAAGAGTACTGCTTATAATTCAGTACACAATATCTATTGTTACACTTAGAAACCAGCCAGCGTTTCATCATCACCGGCCTCCAAAAATTGTTTATGGTTTTTTCAACCATCGGCGTAGATTCAAGATAAAGCTTCGGGTGCTGCTGGGAAATTCCGATTATCCTAATTCTTTGAAGGTATAATCTAGATTTTATTAAAGAAACAGAGACGAGTATTTTGCATATATTTCTTTACTACTCATATGCAGCCTTTAAAAGTACACAATAACATATACTGAATACAATAAGAAGCCAACATAGCTGCTTATAACCATAAGAAAAAGCAGCCAATCAGAGAAGGGGTATGACTATAAACAGACCAATATACTGACAAACCTCCTCTTTCTAATTGATGCTCACAAAGAACATAATATTAATAAACATAAACAGTCCAAAAAGTCCAAAACAGCATAACATCACGGAAGCCAAAGAAGTGAGAAATTGATTGAATAATTCTTTTGAATTGATGATGTTGATAGAAGAAATCATAGTTGTCCAAAAACTTTTTGTAAGCGACTTGGAATCTTGAAATGAAGGATTAAATCCAGACAACAAGAATGGGTTGCTTACAGATAGAAACTATTAAAGACAAAAAACTTATTAGTAATATATAAATGACAACAGGGAGGGATATAACAACATATTTGAGGTGGGAAAATACTCGTCTCTGTGTCTTTAATAAAATCTAGATTATACCTTCAAAGAATTAGGATAATTGGAATTTTATTACAAGACCAGAGACTCCTATTTTGCAAGTTTAAAGCTAAACAATAAAATATTTTAGGAAAAAAGATTAAGAGAAGCGTGTTGAATGGGTCTGAAATAAAATTGTTTAAAAATAGAATCCGAAGACCAGTCTGCCGCACTCAAAATTTGTTGAAGGGGGGCAGATTTTAAAAAGGCCTTCGAGGCAGCCGAACCTCTAACAGAATGAGCTGAGAGATATTTTATCTCTCTGATAAATATAGAAAGAGAGGCAGCACATTTATCTTTCCAGTTTGCCAATATTAATTTCCTTCCTAATAATATCGCTGAATTTATCAGTTTGAAATTTTTATGTCTATCCGGAATGCAATGGAAAAAGACAAGTCTGGAGTCCAAATCAAGGTTTCTTTCTAATGCCCTATTTAACCAGTAATTGATTTCCCCCCCAAATTGTCTGATTTTTGGACAGTTCTTGGACATTAACCTACTAAGGCCTAGATTTGGAGTTCGGCGGTAGCCGTCAAAACCAGCGTTAGAGGCTCCTAACGCTGGTTTTGGCCGCCCGCTGGTATTTGGAGTCAGTGATTAAAGGATCTAACGCTCACTTTTCAGCCGCGACTTTTCCATACCGCAGATCCCCCTACGCCATTTGCGTAGCCTATCTTTTCAATGGGATCTTTCTAACGCTGGTATTTAGAGTCGTTTCTGAAGTGAGCGTTAGAGCTCTAACGACAAGATTCCAGCTGCCTGAAAATAGCAGGAGTTAAGAGCTTTCTGGCTAACGCCGGTTCATAAAGCTCTTAACTACTGTACCCTAAAGTACACTAACACCCATAAACTACCTATGTACCCCTAAACCGAGGTCCCCCCACACCGCCGCCACTCGATTAAAATTTTTAACCCCTAATCTGCCGACCGCCACCTACGTTATATTTATGTACCCCTAATCTGCTGCCCCTAACCCCGCCGACCCCTGTATTACATTTATTAACCCCTAACTTGCCCCCCACAACGTCGCCGCCAGCTACTTAAAATAATTAACCCCTAATCTTCCAACCGCAAATCGCCGCCACCTACGTTATCCCTATGTACCCCTAATCTGCTGCCCCTAACATCGCCGACCCCTATATTATATTTATTAACCCCTAATCTGCCCCCCTCAACGTCGCCGACACCTGCCTACACTTATTAACCCCTAATCTGCCGAGCGGACCTGAGCGCTACTATAATAAATGTATTAACCCCTAATCCGCCTCACTAACCCTATCATAAATAGTATTAACCCCTAATCTGCCCTCCCTAACATCGCCGACACCTAACTTCAATTATTAACCCCTAATCTGCCGACCGGAGCTCACCGCTATTCTAATAAATGTATTAACCCCTAAAGCTAAGTCTAACCCTAACACTAACACCCCCCTAAGTTAAATATAATTTAAATCTAACGAAATAAATTAACTCTTATTAAATAAATTATTCCTATTTAAAGCTAAATACTTACCTGTAAAATAAATCCTAATATAGCTACAATATAAATTATAATTATATTATAGCTATTTTAGGATTAATATTTATTTTACAGGCAACTTTGTAATTATTTTAACCAGGTGCAATAGCTATTAAATAGTTAAGAACTATTTAATAGTTACCTAGTTAAAATAATAACAAATTTACCTGTAAAATAAATCCTAACCTAAGTTATAATTAAACCTAACACTACCCTATCAATAAAATAATTAAATAAACTACCTACAATTACCTACAATTAACCTAACACTACACTATCAATAAATTAATTAAACACAATTCCTACAAATAAATACAATTAAATAAACTAGCTAAAGTACAAAAAATAAAAAAGAACTAAGTTACAGAAAATAAAAAAATATTTACAAACATAAGAAAAATATTACAACAATTTTAAACTAATTACACCTACTCTAAGCCCCCTAATAAAATAACAAAGCCCCCCAAAATAAAAAATTCCCTACCCTATTCTAAATTAAAAAAGTTACAAGCTCTTTTACCTTACCAGCCCTGAACAGGGCCCTTTGCGGGGCATGCCCCAAGAATTTCAGCTCTTTTGCCTGTAAAAAAAAACATACAATACCCCCCCCCAACATTACAACCCACCACCCACATACCCCTAATCTAACCCAAACCCCCTTAAAGAAACCTAACACTAAGCCCCTGAAGATCTTCCTACCTTGTCTTCACCATACCAGGTTCACCGATCCGTCCTGGCTCCAACATCTTCATCCAACCCAAGCGGGGGTTGGCGATCCATAATCCGGTCCAGAAGAGGCTCCAAAGTCTTCCTCCTATCCGGCAAGAAGAGGACATCCGGACCGGCAAACATCTTCTCCAAGCGGCATCTTCGATCTTCTTCCATCCGGAGCGAAGCGGCAGGATCCTGAAGACATCCAGCGCGGAACATCCATCCGGACCGACGACTGAACGACGAATGACTGTTCCTTTAAGGGACGTCATCCAAGATGGCGTCCCTCGAATTCCGATTGGCTGATAGGATTCTATCAGCCAATCGGAATTAAGGTAGGAATTTTCTGATTGGCTGATGGAATCAGCCAATCAGAATCAAGTTCAATCCGATTGGCTGATCCAATCAGCCAATCAGATTGAGCTCGCATTCTATTGGCTGTTCCGATCAGCCAATAGAATGCGAGCTCAATCTGATTGGCTGATTGGATCGGCCAATCGGATTGAACTAGATTCTGATTGGCTGATTCCATCAGCCAATCAGAAAATTCCTACCTTAATTCCGATTGGCTGATAGAATCCTATCAGCCAATCGGAATTCGAGGGACACCATCTTGGATTACGTCCCTTAAAGGAACAGTCATTCGTCGTTCAGTCGTCGGTCCGGATGGATGTTCCGCGCTGGTTGTCTTCAGGATCCTGCCGCTTCGCTCCGGATGGAAGAAGATCGAAGATGCCGCTTGGAGAAGATGTTTGCCGGTCCGGATGTCCTCTTCTTGCCGGATAGGAGGAAGACTTTGGAGCCTCTTCTGGACCGGATTATGGATCGCCAACCCCCGCTTGGGTTGGATGAAGATGTTGGAGCCAGGACGGATCGGTGAACCTGGTATGGTGAAGACAAGGTAGGAAGATCTTCAGGGGCTTAGTGTTAGGTTTCTTTAAGGGGGTTTGGGTTAGATTAGGGGTATGTGGGTGGTGGGTTGTAATGTTGGGGGGGGGTATTGTATGTTTTTTTTTACAGGCAAAAGAGCTGAAATTCTTGGGGCATGCCCCGCAAAGGGCCCTGTTCAGGGCTGGTAAGGTAAAAGAGCTTGTAACTTTTTTAATTTAGAATAGGGTAGGGAATTTTTTATTTTGGGGGGCTTTGTTATTTTATTAGGGGGCTTAGAGTAGGTGTAATTAGTTTAAAATTGTTGTAATATTTTTCTTATGTTTGTAAATATTTTTTTATTTTCTGTAACTTAGTTCTTTTTTATTTTTTGTACTTTAGCTAGTTTATTTAATTGTATTTATTTGTAGGAATTGTGTTTAATTAATTTATTGATAGTGTAGTGTTAGGTTAATTGTAGGTAATTGTAGGTAGTTTATTTAATTATTTTATTGATAGGGTAGTGTTAGGTTTAATTATAACTTAGGTTAGGATTTATTTTACAGGTAAATTTGTTATTATTTTAACTAGGTAACTATTAAATAGTTCTTAACTATTTAATACCTATTGTACCTGGTTAAAATAATTACAAAGTTGCCTGTAAAATAAATATTAATCCTAAAATAGCTATAATATAATTATAATTTATATTGTAGCTATATTAGGGTTTATTTTACAGGTAAGTATTTAGCTTTAAATAGAAATAAGTTATTTAATAAGAGTTAATTTATTTCGTTAGATAAATATTATATTTAACTTAGGGGGGTGTTAGTGTTAGGGTTAGACTTAGCTTTAGGGGTTAATCCATTTATTAGAATAGCGGTGAGCTCCGATCGGAAGATTAGGGGTTAATAATTGAAGTTAGGTGTCGGCGATGTTAGGGAGGGCAAATTAGGGGTTAATACTATTTATGATAGGGTTAGTGAGGCGGATTAGGGGTTAATAACTTTATTATAGTAGCGCTCAGGTCCGCTCGGCAGATTAGGGGTTAATAAATGTAGGCAGGTGTCGGCGACGTTGTGGGGGGCAGGTTAGGGGTTAATAAATATAATATAGGGGTCGGCGGTGTTAGGGGTAGCAGATTAGGGGTACATAGGGATAACGTAGGTGGCGGCGGTTTACGGAGCGGCAGATTAGGGGTTTAAAAAAATATGCAGGGGTCAGCGATAGCGGGGGCGGCAGATTAGGGGTTAATAAGTGTAAGGTTAGGGGTGTTTAGACTCGGGGTACATGTTAGAGTGTTAGGTGCAGACGTAGGAAGTGTTTCCCCATAGGAAACAATGGGGCTGCGTTAGGAGCTGAACGCTGCTTTTTTGCAGGTGTTAGGTTTTTTTTCAGCTCAAACAGCCCCATTGTTTCCTATGGGGGAATCGTGCACAAGCACGTTTTTGAGGCCGGCCGCGTCCGTAAGCAACTCTGGTATCGAGAGTTGCATTTGCGGTAAAAATGCTCTACGCTCCTTTTTTGGAGCCTAACGCAGCATTTGTTTGAACTCTCGATACCAGAGTTAATTTTATGGTGCGGCCAGAAAAAAGCCAGCGGAGCGTTAACAGCCCTTTTACCGCCGAACTCCAAATCTAGGCCTAAGTTTGCACCAGCACATTAAACAATGATTATCAGTAATTAAGGTCAATACGGTCACCCAAGAGTACTGCTTATAATTGTTTATGGTTTTTTCAACCATCGGCGTAGATTCAAGATAAAGCTTCGGGTGCTGCTGGGAAATTACTCTGAAACAGCGCGGCGAGATGTTCTAGTGCGCATGTCTGCTGGTCTGAATCTACTAGTTTATACGTAAGTGAAAATATTCCTAAAGACACAATAAAGCTTCAAAACAGTAGTTTTTTCCCCCTAAGATTATACTGAATAACCAGCGCACTCTTACATCGAATTCTCCAAGAAATGTAATGAACTAAAAACAAATGACAAAGAAACCTGCGGCTAGATTACGAGTTTTTGTTGATAATGGTGTGCGGTGCTAACAAGCAGTTTCTGCTCACCGCTCACCTACAGACAACGCTGGTATTACAGGGTTTTTTAAACCCGGCATAAGCCACAGAAAAGTGAGCGGAGAGCAAAATTTAGCTCCACATCTCACTGTAATACCAGCGCTGCTTACTGTAGCGGTGAGCTGGGTAAATGTGCTCGTGCACGATTTCCCCATAGGTATCAATGGGGCAGAGCCGGCTGAAAAAAAACCTAACACCTGCAAAAAAGCAGCGTTCAGCTCCTAACGCAGCCCCATTGATTCCTATGGGGAAAGAACATTAACGTTTACACCTAACACCCTAACATGAACCAGAGTCTAAACACCCCTAATCTTACACTATCGCTGACACCTATATTATATTATTAACCCCTAATCTGCCGCTCCGGACACCGCCACCACCTACATTATAGTTATGAACACCTAATCTGCTTCCCCCAACATCGCTGCAACCTACATTATATTTATTAACCCCTAATCTTCCGCCCCCAATGTCGCCGCAACCTAATTACACTTATTAACCCCTAATCTGCCGCCCCCAACATCGCCACCACTATAATAAAGTTATTAACCCCTAAACCTAAGTCTAACCCTAACACCCCCCTAACTTAAATCTAATTTAAATAAATCTAAATAAAATTACTATAATTAACTAAATTATTCCTATTTAAAAATAAATACCTATAAAATAAACCCTAAGCTAGCTACAATATAACTAATAGTTACATTGTATCTAGCTTATGGTTTATTTTTATTTTACAGGCAACTTTGTATTTATTTTAACTATACAATAGTTATTAAATAGTTATTAACTAAATAAAGACAAATATACCTGTAAAATAAATCCTAACCTAAGTTACAATTACACCTAACACTACACTATAATTAAATTAATTACCATAACTAAATACAATTAAATACAATTTAAAAAAATTATCTAAAGTATGGAAAAAAACCACTAAATTACAGAAAATAATAAAATAATTACAAGTTTTTTAAACTAATTACACCTAATCTAATCCCCTAACAAAATAAAAAAGCCCCCCAAAATAATAAAAAGCCCTACCCTATACTAAATTACAAATAGCCCTTAAAAGGGCCTTTTGTGGGGCATTGCCCCAAAGTAATCAGCTCTTTTACCTGTTAAAAAAAAATACAATACCCCCCCAACATTAAAAACCCCACCCACACACCCAACCCTACTCTAAAACCCACCAAATACCCCCTTAATAAAACCTAACACTAACCCCTTGAAGATCACCCTACCTTGAGAAGTCTTCACCCAACCGGGCCGAAGTCCTCAACAAAGCCGGGTGAAGTGGTCCTCCAGACGGGCAGAAGTCTTCATCGGAGCCGGGAAGAAGAGGTACTCCAGACGGGCAGAAGTCTTCATTCAGGCGGTATCTTCTATCTTCATCCATCCGGCATGGAGCGGCTCCATCTTCAAGACATCCGACGCGGAGCATCCTCTTCAAACGAAGTCCAACTGAAGAATGAGGTTCCTTTAAATGACATCATCCAAGATGGCGTCCCTTAAATTCTGATTGGCTGATAGAATTCTATCAGCCAATCGGAATTAAGGTAGAAAAAATCCTATTGACTGATCCAATCAGTCAATAGGATTGAGCTGACATTCAGCCAATAGGATTTTTTCTACCTTAATTCCAATTGGCTGATGGAATTCTATCAGCCAATCGGAATTCAAGGGACGCCATCTTGGATGACGTCATTTAAAGGAACCTCATTCTTCAGTTGGAATTCATTTGAAGAGTATGCTCCGCGTCGGATGTCTTGAAGATGGAGCCGCTCAACGCCGGATGGATGACGATAGAAGTTGCCGCCTGGATGAAGACTTCTGCAGGTCTGGAGGACCACTTCTTCCCGGCT
This sequence comes from Bombina bombina, assembly GCF_027579735.1. Classification (NCBI taxonomy): domain Eukaryota; kingdom Metazoa; phylum Chordata; class Amphibia; order Anura; family Bombinatoridae; genus Bombina; species Bombina bombina. The sequence goes on from NC_069508.1 coordinate 176,240,284, forward strand.
TGGATGAAGACTTCTGCCCGCCTGGAGGACCACTTCGCCCAGCTTTGTTGAGGACTTCGGCCCGGTTGGGTGAAGACTTCTCAAGGTAGGGTGATCTTCAAGGGGTTAGTGTTATATTTTATTAAGGGGGTATTGGGTGGGTTTTAGAGTAGGGCTGGGTGTGTGGGTGGTGGGTTTTAATGTTGGGGGGTATTGAATTTATTTTTTACAGGTAAAAGAGCTGATTACTTTGGGGCAATGCCCCACAAAAGGCCCTTTTAAGAGCTATTTGTAATTTAGTATAGGGTAGGGCTTTTTATTATTTTGGGGGGCTTTTTAATTTTATTAGGGGTTAGATTAGGTGTAATTAGTCTAAAAAAAAACTTGTAATTATTTTATTATTTTCTGTAATTTACTGTTTGTTTTTTTCGTACTTTAGATAATTGTATTTAATTGTAGTTAGTTTAGTGAATTAATTTTATTGTAGTGTAGTGCTAGGTGTAATTGTAACTTAGGTTAGGATTTATTTTACAGGTAAATTTGTCTTTATTTTAACTAGGTAGCTATTAAATAGTTAATAACTATTTAATAACTATTCTACCTAGTTAAAATAAATACAAAGTTGCCTGTAAAATAAAATAAACTCGAAACTAGCTACAATGTAACTATGAGTTATATTGTAGCTAGCTTAGGGTTTATTTTATAGGTAAGTATTTCGTTTTAAATAGGATTAATTTAGTTAATTATAGTAATTTTATTTAGATTTATTAAAATTATATTTAAGTTAGGGGGCTGTTAGGGTTAGAGTTAGATTTAGGGGTTAATACATTTAATATAGTGGCGGCGACGTTGGGGCGGCAGATTAGGGGTTAATAAATGTAGGTAGGTGGCGGCAATGCTAGGGATGGCAGATTATGGGTTAATAAAATTTAACTTGTGTTTGCGATGCGGGAGTACGGCGGTTTAGGGGTTAATATATTTATTATAGTGGCAGTGATCTCTGTTTAGGCAGATTAGGGGTTAAAAAATGTATTATAGTGTTAGCGAGTTGGGGGGGCCTCGGTTTAGGGGTTAATAGGTAGTTTATGGGTGTTAGTGTACTTTTTAGCACTTTAGTTAAGAGTTTTTTGTTATGGCATTAGCCCATAAAACTCTTAACTACTGACTTTTAAATGCGGTACCAGTCTTGACAGGAGAGGCTGTACCGCTCACTTTTAGGAAGACTCATAATACCGGCGTTAGGAAAATCCCATTGAAAATATAGGATACGCAATTGACGTAAGTGGATTTGTTGTATTTTAGAGTCACGCCAAAAAAGTGAGAGGTACACCTGTACCTGCAAGACTCGTAATACCAGCAGACGTTAAAAAGCAGCGTTGGGACCTCTTAACTCTGCTTTTTAACCCTAACGCAAGACTCGTAATCTAGCCGCTGGTATTTTGTTTTCATTCACTTATTTTTATATTCTGAGATTAGCAAATAAAGTAGTAATAAAGAGTAAACATGTAACAACGTATTGATCACAACTACAGTGTTTACAAAAGGGAGTTTTAGATGATAAAATCTTAAAATAAAGTAAGTATGTTAACGAGAGTATTTAATGGACATTTTACATAAAGTTTTCATTCACTAATTCATTAACCTAGTAAGTTCGCACCAGCACATTAAACAATAATACGATTCTAATACGACGTGAGCTAACCATGACGTCAGAGATACTGAAGCCTAATTACTATGACAAAATGTGTTTTTTAACGATCAGCTTACAATTTAAAGGGACAATTTTACATGCAATGCTCTTTAAAGGGACAGTAAATACTTTAAAATTTCAAGCAATTACACAACTCACACTATGGTACCACTAGGTTATAACGCACTATAGCTGAATACTTTTACTATTTTTAGTAGAACAAGTCCATTTTACATAGTCGGTTTTCTAAACAATGTGACACATTTCATAGCATGTAAATTGGTTTGAGGTATACTGAAGCGCCAACTAATACCTTTTCGCCCAGGGGTGGTGGTCCCTAGCTAACACCGTAAATGCAAGGAAATGTGAATAAAACCTAGGCGCCAATCCTACGGAGGCTAAGGTATTAAGACTGCTAATGTGTTAAAAGTAGAATTTATTATATAAAATCAGCTTTGATCAATAAAAGATTATTGCATAAAAAATGGTTACGTACATAAAGATGGTTGCATACATAAAAAAGGTTGCATACATAAATAATGGTCATGGATCCATGATAACAATGAATGTACAATATTAAAAACAACAATAAATGGAATAAATAGTAAGCGATTAAAATACACAATGGTGAAATACACAATACTCAAATAATATGTGTATGTGTAAAAAATTAGTAAGAGTCCAACGAATAGAGTTAACAAACTGAGATCAACAATCCATATAGAGGTGATTCCAGTAGATGTAAAAAATCTTTAGTGATCAAAAAGATCCCTTAGTGATCAAAAAGTTGCTTAGTGATCAAAAAAATTGATGAATCCTGTGCAAAAGATTTTTGATGTATCCTGTGAAAAAAGTCAGTGAGATGAAAAATAATAAAAGTAATCCAGTGATAAAAAATAAATGTGAAAAATAATTTTGTGATAAAAATTAATAAATCCTGTGAAAAACAGAATTTATGCTTACCTGATAAATTACTTTCTCCAACGGTGTGTCCGGTCCACGGCGTCATCCTTACTTGTGGGATATTCTCTTCCCAACAGGAAATGGCAAAGAGTCCCAGCAAAGCTGGTCACATGATCCCTCCTAGGCTCCGCCCACCCCAGTCATTCGACCGACGGACAGGAGGAAATATATATAGGAGAAACCATATGATACCGTGGTGACTGTAGTTAGAGAAAATAATTCATCAGACCTGATTAAAAAACCAGGGAGGGCCGTGGACCGGACACACCGTTGGAGAAAGTAATTTATCAGGTAAGCATAAATTCTGTTTACTTGTGGGAACCAATACCAAAGCTTTAGGACACGGATGAAGGGAGGGAGCAAATCAGGTCACCTAAATGGAAGGCACCACGGCTTGCAAAACCTTTCTCCCAAAAATAGCCTCCGAAGAAGCAAAAGTATCAAATTTGTAAAATTTAGCAAAAGTGTGCAGTGAAGACCAAGTCGCTGCCTTACATATCTGGTCAACAGAAGCCTCGTTCTTGAAGGCCCATGTGGAAGCCACAGCCCTAGTGGAGTGAGCTGTGATTCTTTCAGGAGGCTGCCGTCCGGCAGTCTCATAAGCCAATCGGATAATGCTTTTAAGCCAAAAGGAAAGAGAGGTAGAAGTCGCTTTTTGACCTCTCCTTTTACCAGAATAAACAACAAACAAGGAAGATGTTTGTCTGAAATCTTTAGTAGCCTCTAAATAGAATTTTAGAGCACGGACTACGTCCAAATTGTGTAACAAACGTTCCTTCTTTGAAACTGGATTCGGACACAAAGAAGGTACAACTATCTCCTGGTTAATATTTTTGTTGGAAACAACTTTCGGAAGAAAACCAGGCTTAGTACGCAAAACCACCTTATCTGCATGGAACACCAGATAGGGCGGAGAACACTGCAGAGCAGATAACTCTGAAACTCTTCTAGCAGAAGAAATTGCAACCAAAAACAAAACTTTCCAAGATAATAACTTAATATCTACGGAATGTAAAGGTTCAAACGGAACCCCTTGAAGAACTGAAAGAACTAGATTTAGACTCCAGGGAGGAGTCAAAGGTCTGTAAACAGGCTTGATCCTAACCAGAGCCTGAACAAATGCTTGAACATCTGGCACAGCTGCCAGTCTTTTGTGAAGTAAAACAGATAAAGCAGAGATCTGTCCCTTCAGAGAACTTGCAGATAATCCTTTCTCCAAACCTTCTTGTAGAAAGGATAGAATCTTAGGAATTTTTATCTTGTTCCATGGGAATCCTTTAGATTCACACCAACAGATATATTTTTTCCATATTTGATGGTAAATTTTTCTAGTTACAGGCTTTCTAGCCTGAATCAGAGTATCTATTACAGAATCTGAAAACCCATGCTTTGATAAAATCAAGCGTTCAATCTCCAAGCCGTCAGTTGGAGGGAAACCAGATTCGGATGTTCGAATGGACCCTGAACAAGAAGGTCCTGTCTCAAAGGTAGCTTCCATGGTGGAGCCGATGACATATTCACCAGGTCTGCATACCAAGTCCTGCGTGGCCACGCAGGAGCTATCAAGATCACCGAGGCCCTCTCCTGATTGATCCTGGCTACCAGCCTAGGGATGAGAGGAAACGGTGGGAATACATAAGCTAGGTTGAAGGTCCAAGGTGCTACTAGTGCATCTACTAGAGTCGCCTTGGGATCCCTGGATCTGGACCCGTAGCAAGGAACCTTGAAGTTCTGACGAGACGCCATCAGATCCATGTCTGGAATGCCCCATAATTGAGTTATTTGGGCAAAGATTTCCGGATGGAGTTCCCACTCCCCCGGATGGAATGTCTGACGACTCAGAAAATCCGCTTCCCAATTTTTCACTCCTGGGATGTGGATCGCAGACAAGTGGCAGGAGTGATCCTCCGCCCATTGAATTATCTTGGTCACTTCTTTCATCGCCAGGGAACTCCTTGTTCCCCCCTGATGATTGATATATGCAACGGTCGTCATGTTGTCTGACTGAAACCTTATGAATTTGGCCTTTGCTAGTTGAGGCCAAGCTCTGAGAGCATTGAATATCGCTCTCAGTTCCAGAATGTTTATCGGGAGAAGAGACTCTTCCCGAGACCATAGACCCTGAGCTTTCAGGGATTTCCAGACCGCGCTCCAGCCCACTAGGCTGGCGTCGGTCGTGACAATGACCCACTCTGGTCTGCGGAAGCTCATTCCCTGTGACAGATTGTCCAGGGTCAGCCACCAACGGAGTGAATCTCTGGTCTTTTGATCTACTTGAATCGTCGGAGACAAGTCTGTATAATCCCCATTCCACTGTCTGAGCATGCACAGTTGTAATGTGTCTTAGATGAATTCGTGCAAAAGGAACTATGTCCATTGTTGCAACCATCAATCCTATTACTTCCATGCACTGCGCTATGGAAGGACGAGGAACAGAATGAAGTACTTGACAAGAGCTTAGAAGTTTTGATTTTCTGACCTCTGTCAGAAAAATCCTCATTTCTAAGGAATCTATTATTGTTCACCTTCCATCCGTAAGATCTGAGAAAGGCTAGGACGATGTCCGTATGAGCCTTTGCTTTTGACAGGGACGACGCTTGAATCAGGATGTAAGGTACTACTGCAATGCCCCTTGGTCTTAGAACCGCTAGAAGGGACCTTTGTGAAAATCCTTGGAGCAGTGGCTAATCCGAATGGAAGTGCCACAAACTGGTAATGCTTGTCCAGAAAAGCGAACCTTAGGAACTGATGATGTTCCTTGTGGATAGGAATATGTAGGTACGCATCCTTTAAATCCACGGTAGTCATAAATTGATTTTCCTGGATAGTAGGTAGGATCGTTCGAATAGTTTCCATTTTGAACGATGGTACCCTGAGAAATTTGTTTAGGATCTTTAGATCCAAAATTGGTCTGAATGTTCCCTCTTTTTGAGAACTATGAACAGATTGGAATAAAATCCCATTCCTTGTTCTCTTATTGGAACTGGATGTATCACTCCCATCTTTAACAGGTCTTCTACACAATGTAAGAATGCCTGTCTCTTTATTTGGTTTGAAGATAATTGAGACCTGTGGAACCTTCCCCTTGGGGGTAGTTCCTTGAATTCCAGGAGATAACCTTGAGAAACTATTTCTAGCGCCCAAGGATCCTGAACATCTCTTGCCCAAGCCTGAGCAAAGAGAGAAAGTCTGCCCCCCACTAGATCCGGTCCCGGATCGGGGGCTATCCCTTCATGCTGTTTTGGTAGCAGTGGTAGGCTTCTTGGCCTGCTTACCCTTGTTCCAGCCTTGCATTGGTTTCCAGGCAGGTTTGGGTTGTGAAGTATTACCCTCTTGCTTAGAGGATACAGAATTAGAGACTGGTCCGTTTCTGCGAAAGGGACGAAAATTAGGCTTATTTTTAGCCTTAAAAGACCTATCCTGTGGGAGGGCGTGGCCCTTTCCCCCAGTGATGTCTGAAATAATCTCTTTCAAATCAGGTCCAAATAATGTTTTACCTTTGAAAGGAATGTTAAGCAATTTTGTCTTGGAAGACACATCCGCTGACCAAGACTTTAGCCAAAGTGCTCTGCGCGCCACAATAGCAAACCCTGAATTTTTCGCCGCTAATCTAGCTAATTGCAAAGCGGCATCTAAAACAAAAGAGTTAGCCAATTTAAGTGCTTGAACTCCTGTCCATAACCTCCTCATACGAAGATTCTTTACTGAGCGATTTTTCTAGTTCCTCGAACCAGAACACGCTGCCGTAGTGACAGGAACAATGCATGAAATTGGTTGTAGAAGGTAACCTTGCTGTACAAAAATCTTTTTAAGCAAACCCTCTAATTTCTTATCCATAGGATCTTTGAAAGCACAACTATCTTCGATAGGAATAGTAGTGCGTTTGTGTAGAGTAGAAACCGCCCCCTCGACCTTGGGGGGACTGTCTGCCATAAGTCCTTTCTGGGGTCGACTATAGGAACTAATTTCTTAAATATAGGGGGGGGGAAACAAAAGGTATGCCGGGCCTTTCCCACTCTTTATTTACTATGTCCGCCACCCGCTTGGTTATAGGAAAAGCGTTGGGGGGCACCGGAACCTCTAGGAACTTGTCCATCTTACATAATTTCTCTGGAATGACCAAATTGTCACAATCATCCAGGGTAGATAACACCTCCTTAAGCAGTGCGCGGAGATGTTCTAATTTAAATTTAAATGTCACAACATCAGGTTCAGCTTGATGAGAAATTTTTCCTGAATCTGAAATTTCTCCATCAGACAAAACCTCCCTCATGGCCCCTTGAGATTGGTGTGAGGGTATGTCAGAACAGTTATCATCAGCGTCCTCTTGCTCTTCAGTGTTTAAAACAGAGCAATCGCGCTTTCTCTGATAAGTAGGCATTTTGGATAAAAGATTTGCTATGGAGTTATCCATTACAGCCGTTAATTGTTGCATGGTAATAAGTATTGGCGCACTAGATGTACTAGGGGCCTCCTGTGTGGGCATAACTGGTGTAGACACAGTAGGGGATGATGTAGTATCATGTTTACTCCCCTCATTTGAGGAATCATCTTGGGCAATATCATTATCTGTGGCATTACTGTCCTTTGTTTGGACACTATGGCACAATTATCACATAAATTTAAATGGGGAGACATATTGGCTTTCATACATATAGAACATAGCTTATCTGATGGTACAGACATGTTAAACAGGCTTAAACTTGTCAACAAAGCACAAAAAACGTTTTAAAATAAAACCGTTACTGTCACTTTAAATTTCAAACTGAAAACACTTTAATTACTGAATATGTGAAAAAGTATGAAGGAATTGTTCAAAATTCACCAAAATTTCACCACAGTGTCTTAAAGCATTAAAAGTATTGCACACCAAATTTCACCTTTAAATTAACGGAACCGGAGCCGTTTTTACATTTAACCCCTATACAGTCCCAGCTATATGCTTTGCTGAGACCCAACCAAGCCCAGAGGGGAATACAATACCAAATGATGCCTTCTATAAGCTTTTTCAGTGATTCTTAGCTCCTGACACATGCATCTGCATGCCTTGCTCTCCAAAAACAACTGCGCATTAATGGCGCGAAAATGAGGCTCTGTCTATAACTAGAAAGGCCCCCATCTGAAAAAGGTGTCCAACACAGTGCCTGCCGTTTTTCTAAACGTTCCCCAAGATTATATACCAATAATTAGTTAGAATCTGCATAATATGCCTAGTAAAGCAATCGTTTTAGCCCAGAAAAATGTCTACCAGTTTTTAAGCCCTTTTTGAAGCCCTTTATTCTTTTATGTTTAACTAAGAAAATGGCTTACCGGTCCCCATGAGGGGAAATGACAGCCTTCCAGCATTACATGGTCTTGTTAGAAATATGGCTAGTCATACCTTAAGCAGAAAAGTCTGCTAACTGTTTCCCCCAACTGAAGTTACTTCATCTCAACAGTCCTGTGTGGAAACAGCAATCGATTTTAGTTACTGTCTGCTAAAATCATCTTCCTCTTACAAACAGAAATCTTCATCCTTTTCTGTTTCAGAGTAAATAGTACATACCAGCACTATTTTAAAATAACAAACACTTGATAGAAGAATAAAACTACATTTAAACACCAAAAAACTCTTAACCATCTCCGTGGAGATGTTGCCTGTGCAACGGCAAAGAGAATGACTGGGGTGGGCGGAGCCTAGGAGGGATCATGTGACCAGCTTTGCTGGGACTCTTTGCCATTTCCTGTTGGGGAAGAGAATATCCCACAAGTAAGGATGACGCCGTGGACCGGACACACCAATGTTGGAGAAAAATTAATAAATCCTGTGAACAAATATATAATGATCCTGTGAGAAAAGACTGTGATAAAAATATCTGTCTAGATCTTGAAATCCAAATATCAAAAATTAGTTGATAAAATGTGAAAATTAAGTGCACTGAATCTGAGCAATGAAGTTAATAGGTTAATGGAGTTTTGACTCCATACTTCTTAAAAACAAGAGTACTATAGCCCAAAAAGATAACAAGTGCAAAACGAAATTGATGACTTGGGTAAACAAAAATAAATGACGATCCTCCTGTGGAAAAAATAAATAGAGAACAATGTGTAGAAAGTTTACAAATTGTGTTAGCAATTGAAAAAAGGCTTACCAGTTCAAGGTCTACGCGTTTTGGCCCATGCAAGGCCTTTATCAAGACTGGTTTCATGTTGATAGTGTAGGCCTTTTATAGAGAGTGGATAATTGACCGGATGTTTGCTAAAACAATGACTTCCGGTTTCTACTTACGATTAACTATTTGATAAAATGTATATTTCCCTTCTGTGATATATAGCTTATATAGGTGTTTTTCAACCAGTGTGCCGTGGCACACTAGTGTGCCGTGAGAGATCCTCAGGTGTGCCGCGGCAGACTGACAACAGTGTGACATATTTTTTAAACTTTGCTTGTTTTTTACTCCCAGTGCAGGGGTAGTTTGTAGGAGGCATGGCATAACAACACAATACATACAGTATGTGTGTGTTTGTGTGTATGTGTATATATATATATGCTGTATTAGGCTACTGTGACGAACCAAGGTTATCCAACCCTGCACCAGTCACTTATTTGGCACAGAAAGGGTTTTCAGCCCCCTTTTCTGTCACCTACAGCTCAAATGCTGCCACCACTTAAAATTTATTAAAGGGAAAATCTTAAGGAAAACCCCAGACTTTACACATTAACTCTAGAAATACAATTTAGCAGAAAATAACCTAAAATGATACAGTTCTAATATTCCAGTCTCTTTCAGTAAAGTGGTTCAATTATTAGACAAAGGCCAAACTTAATAAATGAATTATTTATTATGCCAAAAATATTATGCACAATGCATTAATAATAAAAAGTTGTTACAAATAAAATTACACACGCAAACAGTGTTTTAAAATAAAAAGGAGAAAAACAGAATTGAATACTTTACTAGCTTCAAGATCTGCGCCAGGGGAATGGCAAGAAAATGATGGCTCCTTACTTCTGTACAGCAGCTCCCCTTGTAAGAATGACAATCTTATTGTTAAAAAATAAGATTCTTAAACCTACTTCTCAGAGATCATGTTGCTTAACCACACCCTCCTGGGCGGGCTAAGAAACCCCACTGTCTTTACAACCTTCAATAGACTAAATTTCTTGCCTGAATTTATACAATCCATTATCATTCCTGCTAGGTAAGAAATTTCTATATTTACATATTTAGAACCTCTTAGTTTTATTGGGAGAACCAGTTTGATATCAAATATGCCATAGGTTGTCATATTTACCTGCCGTTAAGGTTATAACACTTTTAACCCACATATGTACATAATATACCAATGTCCTGTCAGTGACCTGGTCAGTTTTTGTAATGAAGGGCCTGTTTTGCATCATGCATTCTATTGACAGCTTAAGCCATAAACTTTATCCTGTGTATCTCTGTGACTAAGAGCTTCAGTGATTTTATGACTCAATGCATACACACTAACATTTGGTGGCTAGTTAGAGGGTTCTGGCACTTCAAAGAAAATACAAACACAATTCTTCTTGAAAACAAATAACTGTTTTGAGTGCAAGCTACACAAAGTTAACTCCTTAGCAGCTGAATCCTGAGATATTTGTGACAGCTACAATGTGTGATTTTTTTAACATTTTGGGATGGTGGTGTGCCACAGGATTTTTTTATGTAAAAAAGTGTTCCACTGCAAAAAAAAGGTTAAAAATCACTGGCTTATATAGTAGAAAAATACACAAGATATAAAGTGGTAGTTTAAAATGGTCATGATACTTTTTGCCTCCGTATGGCTGCAACGTCACTTCCGGCTGAGATTCAGTGACATACAATAAGTCAAATAACAATCGTCAAGGGATGACACATAATATAGAATATAGTCAAGAACCAAAGAACTTCATTGCTCAGATTCAGTGCACTTCATTTTCACATTTTATCAACTCATTTTTAATATTTGGATTTCAAGATCTAGACACTTATTTTTATCACAGTCTTTTCTCACAGGATCATTATATATTTTTTCACAGGATTTATTAATTTTTATCACAAAATTATTTTTCACATTTATTTTTTATCACTGGATTACTTTTATTATTTTTCATCTCACTGACTTTTTTCACAGGATACATCAAAAATCTTTTTCACATGATTCATCAATTTTTTGATCACTAAAGGGCCATGATACCCACATTTTTTTTAGAAAAATTTAGGAAGAGAATGCATTTTTAAACATCTTTCTAATCTACTTCTATTATCTAATTTGTTTTATTCTCTTTTGCTGAAAAGCATATCTAGATATGCTCAGTAGCTGCTGATTGGTTGCTGCACATAGAAGTCTCATGTGATTGGCTCACCCATGTGCATTGCTTTTTCTTCAAATAAGGATATCTCAAAAATGAAGCAAAATAAATAATAGAAGTAAATTGTAATGTTGTTTAAATTTGTATGTTCTATCTGAATCATGAAAGAAAGATTTTGGGTTTAGTGGCCCTTAAGGAATCTTTTTGATCACTAAAGATTTTTACATCTACTGGAATCACCTCTATATGGATTGTTGATCTCAGTTTGTTCACTCTATTCGTTGGACTCTTACTAATTTTTTACACATACACATATTATTTCACCATTGTGTATTTCACCATTGTGTATTTTAATCGCTTACTATTTATTCCATTTATTGTTGTTTTTAATATTGTACATTCATTGTTATCATGGATCCATGACCATTATTTATGTATGCAACCTTTTTTATGTATGCAACCATCTTTATGTACGCAACCAATTTTTAAGCAATAATCTTTTATTGATCAAAGCTGATTTTATATAATAAATTCTACTTTTAACACATTAGCAGTCTTAATGCCTTAGCCTCCGTAGGATTGGCGCCTAGGTTTTATTCATATTTCATAGCATGTGCAGAATATAATCCTGAGAAAGATGGAAACGTTTCTGTTTTTAATACCATTTGATATCAGCCAGCTTTGAATCGCCAGCCTTAAAAAATAGTTTATTTCAAAAACTATCCCTGTATCAAAACATGGGGAATCTTCAATGCATTAAGGCATAAGTTAAACATAAGGGCGCCGGAAGAACCTAGATAGCTGAGGGTGAAAATTATTTGTTTACTGATGTCAATAATGTTTTGTTTACTGATGTTAATAAAATAGTTACAGCTAATAGCTAATATATTTGTATAATAGCACAAAATATTATAGATTTGTAAATAAAGATACAAGATAAAGCTCCGGGCGCTGCTGGGAAATTACTCTGAAACAGCGCGACGAGAAGTTCTACTGCACATGTCTGCGGTTCTGAATCTACTTGTTTATTCTAGTACAGGTGGCCCTCGTTTTACAACGGTTCAATTTACACCGTTTCAGAATAACAACCTTTTTTTCCAGTCATTTGACTGCTGTTGAAAAGCATTGAGAAGCAGTGCATTTATTAAAATAGCCAGTAGGTGGAGCTGTCCGCTTGTGTTGCAGCAAAGCCAAGCAAGCTGAAATTAATCAGTTTAACCAGACCTGAGCTATCGAGCAGATTTCAAAGGAACAAGATCTTCCTGTCTATAAATCAGTCCAGATTGGAATGCATAGAAAGAACTGTTTGCAGAAAAATGCAAGTGAAGTCTGTGTTGTGTGATTATTTTATTAGGTTTATAATGCTGTTTAGCATTTAAAGTCTTCATTTCAATGCTTTAAAAATAATGTATTAGGTGTTACTTATGACAATTTTGAGAGGGGCCTGGAACCTATCACCCTCACTTCCCATTGACTTACATTATAAACTGGGTTTCAATTTACAATGGTTTCGATTTACAACCATTCCTTCTGGAACCTAACCCCGGCGTAAACTGAGGGCTACCTGTATAAAATATAATATTCATAAAGACACAATAAAGCTTCAAAACAGTATTTCCCCCCCTGAGATTTTACTGAATAACCAGCGCACTTTTACATCGAATTCTCCAAGAAATGTAATGAACTAAAAACAAATGACGAAGAAACCTATTATTTTGTTTTCATTCATTTATTGTTATATTCTGAGATTAGTAAATAAAGTATTGATAAAGAGTAAACATGTAACAACGTATTGACCACAACTACAGTGTTTACAAAAGGGAGTTTTAGATGATAAAATCTTAAAATGAAATAAGAATGTTAAGGAGAGTATTTAATGGACATTTTACATTAAGTTTCCATTCACTAACCTACTAAATTCGCACCAGCACATTAAACAATAATTATCAGTAATAAAGATCAATACGGTAACCTACTGCTTATAACGCATTACGCGATATCTATTAATATACTTAGAAACCAACCAGCCTTACATTGCCAGCCTCTAAATATAGTTTTATGGTTTCTCAACCATCGACGTAGCTTTTATTAAAGTTAGGGACGATAATGGAGTTACCTGAAGAACCTAATAAGCTGAGGGTGAAGATTGAAGACGATTTTGTTTAATAAAGTTAATAACATAGTGACATCTTTATAACACAAACCTGTAGATTTTTATAGCAACACAAACCTGTAGATTTTTATAGCAACACAAACCTGTAGATTTTTATAGCAACACAAACCTGTAGATTTTTATAGCAACACAAACCTGTAGATTTGTATAGCACCACAAACCTGTAGATTTTTATAGCAACACAAACCTGTAGATTTTTATAGCAACACAAACCTGTAGATTTGTATAGCACCACAAACCTGTAGATTTGTATAGCAACACAAACCTGTAGATTTTTATAGCAACACAAACCTGTAGATTTGTATAATAGCACTAAATATTATGGAAAGTAAAATAAGGCGCTCAGCTCTTTCAAGGCGAAAATCTCCGGGTGCTGCTGGGAAATATGCGGCGGGTTCTAATACCACGTGAGTTGACCCTGACGTCAGAGATACTGAAGCCTATTACTGTGACAAAATGTGTTTTTTAACGATTATCTAATCATTTAAAGGGACAATTTACATGCGGTGCTCTTTAAAGGGACAATAAATACTTTAAAATTGCAAGCAATTTACACAACTCACACTAAAGTACCACTAGGTTATAACGCACTATAGCTGAATACTTTTTACTATTTTTAGTAGAACAAATCAATTTTACATCGTCTGTGTTTTCGAAACAATGTGACCCATTTAATAGCAAATGCAGAATAAATCCTGAGAAAGATAGAAACGTTTCTGTTTTTATGACATTTGAGAGCAGCCCGCTTTGTATCGCCGGCCTTCAAAAATTGTTTTGTTCAAAATCTGAACCTGAGTCAAAAATACTACAAGGAATCGCTGCCCGGTTCTTCAATGCATTAAACAGTAAGTTAAACATAAGGGCGCCGGAAGAACCTAGATAGCTGAGGGTGAGAATGAAGATGATGTTGTTTGTCAATAATGTTTTGTTTACTGATGTTAATAACATAGTTACAGCTTAATAGAACAAACTGTTATATTTGTATAATAGCACAAAATATTATAGAAAGTAAAATAACGCCCTCAGCTCTTTCAAGGCGAAAATCTCCGGGTGCTGCTGGGAAATGTGCGGCGGGTTCTAATACCACGTGAGTTGACCCTGACGTCAGAGATACTGAAGCCTATTACTGTGACAAAATGTGTTTTTTAACGATCAGCTTACAAGTTAAAGGGACAATGTTACATGCGATGCTCTTTAAAGGGACAGTAAATACTTTAATATTGCAAGCAATTACACAACTCACACTAAGGTGGTACCACTAGATTATAACGCACTATGGCTGCATACTTTTTACTATTTTTAGTAGAACAAATCAATTTTACATCGTCTGTGTTTTCGAAACAATGTGACCCATTTAATAGCAAATGGAGAATAAATCCTGAGAAAGATAGAAACGTTTCTGTTTTTATTACGTTTGAGATAAGCCCGCTTTGTATCGCCGGCCTTCAAAAATTGTTTTAGTCAAAAATTGACCCTGAGTCAGAATACGATACTTCCACTGCCTGGTGCTTCAATGCGTTAAACAGTAAGTTAAACATAAGGGCGTCGGAAGAACCAAGATAGCTGAGGGTGAGAATGAAGATGATGTTGTTTGTCAATAATGTTTTGTTTACTGATGTTAATAACCTAGTTACAGCTTAATAGAACAAACCGTTATATTTGTATAATAGCACAAAATATTATAGAAAGTAAAATAAGGCGCTCAGCTCTTTCAAGGCGAAATCTCCGGGTGCTGCTGGGAAATGTGCGGCGGGTTCTAATACCACGTGAGTTGACCCTGACGTCAGAGATACTGAAGCTATTACTGTGACAAAATGTGCTTTTTAATGATCAGCTTACAAGTTAAAGGGACAATGTTACATGCGATGCTCTTTAAAGGGACAGTAAATACTTTAATATTGCAAGCAATTTACACAACTCACACTAAGGTGGTACCACTAGATTATAACGCACTATGGCTGAATACTTATCACTATTTTTAGTAGAGCAAGTAAAATCCTGAGAAAGATGAAAAAGTGTTTTTATTACCATTTGAGATCAGCCCGCTATGAGCTATAAATAATATTAGTCAGCCCCAATAATAATGCACCAGTAAAACTAATTAGTCAGCCCCAATAATAATGCACCAGTAAAACTAATTAGTCAGCCCCAATAATAATGCACCAGTAAAACTAATTAGTCAGCCCCAATAATAATGCACCAGTAAAACTAATTAGTCAGCCCCAATAATAATGCACCAGTAAAACTAATTAGTCAGCCCCAATAATAATGCACCAGTAAAACTAATTAGTCAGCCCCAATAATAATGCACCAGTAAAACTAATTAGTCAGCCCCAATAATAATGCACCAGTAAAACTAATTAGTCAGCCCCAATAATAATGCACCAGTAAAACTAATTAGTCAGCCCCAATAATAATGCACCAGTAAAACTAATTAGTCAGCCCCAATAATAATGCACCAGTAAAACTAATTAGTCAGCCCCAATAATAATGCACCAGTAAAACTAATTAGTCAGCCCCAATAATAATGCACCAGTAAAACTAATTAGTCAGCCCCAATAATAATGCACCAGTAAAACTAATTATATAATCATACTAATTATCAGTCTTTGTAATATTATGTTTTCAGGTTTGGCTGCTCTGCAGCTCTACAAACTATAAAGTGTAAAACTTAACTATGGAGTTGCCTGAAGAACCTAAACAGCTGCGGGTGAGAAAAGAAGACGATTTTCATTGCCGATGTCAATAATGTTTTGTTTACTGAGATTCATAACATAGTGATAGTTTAATAACACAAACTGTTAGATTTATATAATAGCACAAATATTATGTAAATAAGGATACAAGATAAATGTTTATTCACCGAAAGAATTTACAACGCTACTTTCTATAGATGAGTTTACGGATAGATTATTGGACATTGGAATATTAATTGAAGCGATTGTTAAACGATAACAGAAATAAGGTAATTCCTCTAATTCTATTGTTGTACTAACAACCCGCTCTGCAACGCAGTGTTCCAGGAATTTATAGTTTAATTAAATGTAACATTACACAGAAAGTTATTAGAGTAGATATCTGCAGAAGCTAATAAGCTGAGGGTGAAAAGTTAAGACGCTGTTATTTACTGAGGTTGATAGTGATAACTTAATAACACAACTGTATGTTTGTATAATAGCACAAAACAATACGTAGATTTAAATAAGGAAACAAGCTTTATACGCGGTCATCATCATGCGACGACCCCGGGTGCTGCTGGGAAATTCCTCTGAAACAGTGCAGCGAGTTGTTTCTAGTGCGCATGTCTGGGGGATATGACTATGACGTCAGAGAAACTGAAGCCTTTTTACGCTGATAAAATGTGCAACTATAATTGTGCTTCCAGCATTTCAGCTATTTAAAGGGACAGTGTAAATTGCCTGCTTAATAATGTTTTCAAAGGCTTATTATGTAAGCAGCAGAGTATAAAATGTATGGCACAATGCACCTTTAGGTTTATTTGTATATATTAGATTGCTGCTTTTTTTCTTTTTATATCACAACACATTAAAATGTACAGAACTTGCAGGGAAATCAGACACCTTATCTTATAATTTTCAGTACACACAAATGCTTTTTATCTCTTTCTGTAAACCAAATAACAAATACCGGAATTTTCTAAAATATTTGTTTAAAACAGACAAATGTGACCCAAAATGTATTATTTAATAATAAAAAGACCAGGATCAATAATCCCCCATAGAAGGTGCGCTTGTGTGCGATGATAGTTCATACGGATCCAAAAGTGTTAAGGCTGCACTCTCAGACAGATGATCCAGGACGGACACCTAAGGACGATGAGAACAAAAGAGAGGCGCCAAATCATAGAGCAGTATCGTCTGGGATATACAAAGGCACAGATGACACCGCTCCCCCAAATGCACAGCCTACTCACAGACGGAGCGGCACCGAGTGCCAGTGATCGCAAGCCGGGACTGTTGTGAGTCGCCCGGCAGACACGTTAGGCTGTTGACGTCACAGGCACTCCGACCAATCAGGGTATTGTTTCCTCCCGGGTTCCCACAATACAAACATGTATTCGAGCCGATGTATATGGCTATAGAAGTTTGCAAACTTGAGGTGTGTTAAATGAGAATATACACCAGCGTAGGTACAAGAGTAATATTTTATTTAAAAGGTCTAAAACCAGCAGCACCGCGTTTCTCGGCTTATAGCAGTTTCATCAGGCTGTATAATTAAAAACAATTAGTCTCCTTAAATACCTTACGCTGACCAATAGGATGGTAATCTCAGTACACACCTCCCTAACTCAAGGATTAACTGTTTATGTGAGAATGATCAGGATATGCATTTTCTTAACATACTACATTCAGAAACATTTATGTTTATATGCCATATCAAATTATACTCTCAGTTAGTTTAGCATAATCTATAAGAAAAATGTATATACATTGCAACTGTTAAATGGATACATACTTGTATATTTATATGCAATATCAAGTTATACCATCATATAGCCCTATAAGGAAATATATAAACATTACAACTATTAAATAGATACATAAGCATACAATACTATTAATTGCAATCAACAGTTTCTACCCATAATATTAACAAGTGTCTTGCCACTCACATCTTATATTAGAATGTCTTTATCGGGCAATAGTAATGATTTAAGGACATAATTAGTATATTCAGCACCACAGTATTCTATATCATACACAAAACTAAGTAATATAAATTGCCCCTTACCTCAATATAGACTGAAGTATCCCTAACCATTAGTGGCATCTAAATAGGTAGTATACTGTTCCCCTTATGTCAGTATATGTTGAAATAGCTCTAAACATTAATGGCTTCTAAATAATAATGTTGCATTTGATGGGGCTATGTGGCAATAGAGAAAAAGATGATCGTGTGAATTTTTAATGGGGCTAAATAACGGATGATATATATAAATATTATAATGTATATAAATATAACAACTAAAGTTCACAACCTCTGTGTATGACTACAGTGATCAGATGTCATCTACAGGTGTTAGCAACCTCAAAAAATATGTGTGAGGGGTATAATAGACTACGACATAGGGAGACCCACTGTATCACACTCTCCCACATTATAAAAGCTGCCAAGTCAATATTAAGATTGAGACCGGTGGGCTGAAGGCTCTTAAGAGTGTGAATCCAGTAGGTCTCAGTCTAGATAGTCTATTATACAAATGAGATAGAGGAATAAACTCTATCGGACTAATAGTAAAACAATCAGTATCTCAGTATTGCCACCATGTGAATGGTTACAGTGTCTTGAGACAATATTACCTAGATTACGAGTTTTGCGTTAGGGTTAAAAACCAGCGTTAAGGGCTCCTAACGCTGATTTTTACCGCCCACTGGTATTACGAGTTTCCTTAACGCCACTTAAAAAAATTTATATGCTGAAATCATTACCGACAACCCAGACCCAGTAGTTAACATCTACCGCCAAAATAAACATCCATGAATCACAAAAAAAATGTTACACAAAGTACACTTACAGTCATACAAACACTACACTATATTTATTTTTTAATATTTTCATGTCCAAATAGAACAGATCAAAGTTACGAGATCTCGGGTGTTTGAAAACCCCCCCACAGAAATCCATTTTCCATTGACTTACATAGACAGACGGGAACAGACACTCATATAGCTACATCTAACTAATAATATTATCACATACATACACTAATCGATACATACAAACAATATACTCCACATTACATATACAAATACGTTTTTTATTACGAAATAAACACAATATAGCTACTTTTTCACACAAGAACATGACGTCACTCACTTTACGCTCAAAACCAGTCTTGGATTTTATTTCTACACACATTTTTAGCCTCCATTGACTTCTATGGGGAAGACGTGCTTGTGCACGCGACAGCCAGATTTAGCTAACGCACGCAAAAAGCGTAGACAAAAAAACTCGTAATACCAGCGTTACAATTGTGAAACTAACTCAGTGTTTTTCAACCAGCGTGCCGTGGCACACTAGTGTGCCGTGAGAGATCCTCAAGTGTGCCGTGGCAGACAGACAGGCTCATCATCATTTAAAAAAAAAAAAAAAATTAATTTTTTTTTTATTTATTTTTTGCTAATTCATAATTCATTGATACTTCCCCAGCATAAATAGTGGGTAATAAAAAACTTTAATGAGACCAGCTCCCCGTAAGCAGTCTTCCTTCTCAAGTTACGTGTACACTGACTGACTGACTGAGCCTGAGGATTATGTGGTCCAGAATCAGACTCGCAGACACCGGTTAGTTTTCTAAGTCCTAACTCCACATTTAACTCCCTGCTTACACTCTCCTGCTTACACTCTTGGGCACAAACTCATCACTCCAAGAGAAAGCGTCCTGGGAATCACAGCAGCAGGAGACGGCACAGCTGCTTGAGGAGTTTACGCAGTGAGCTTGCCAGTATAGTGCAGACGGATGGCTCCTGCTGCTGTGATTCCCATCACGCTTTCTCTTGGCTTACGGCTTACGCTTTCCTCCCACTGCTGCTTCTTCTCACACACCTTCATAGCGGCTAAGCAGGCAGGAGTGCTTCTGTGAGCTTCCAGGCAGTATGGACTGAACCCTATGAGATCGTGACTAGCCCACCCCAGAGGACCAGTTTGAGGACTATGGTGAGGTTGAGAGCTGCAGCAGTAAGTGGAGCAGCGCAAATAGCCTGCACCGATCACTCCAGCTTTGATCCTGAGGTGACCTCTTGTTGTGAGTCTGTGGAGAAGCTGTTATTCCAGCCGCTGGCTGCTCCGCTTACTGCTGCAGCTCTCAACCTCACCATAGTAGTCCTCAAACTGGTCCTCTGGTCTGGGGTGGGCTAGTGAAGATCTCAAAGGGCTCGGTCCATACTGCCTGGAAGCTCCTGTCCAGGTGAGTGGACTCCAGAGGGTCATGGTCAGGGAAGTAATTGCTGGTTATGGGCTCCTCCTCTGTGTCCTCCAAACCAGAGACCTGTTGAACTTCTGATGGTTTGCCCATAATGAAACCATTGTGACTCCCTGGGAGGAGGGAAGTAGTCCCTTCCATCATTTTAGTTTTATTTTTTTTTATTGTGCCCTGGCAGTGGTGTCACTACAGGGGGGCAAGAGGGGTCGCAACAGGGGGGGGGCAAGAGGGACCCGCCACCAACAACAGACTGATTAATTGGGTGCAACAAGTACAGACTTCTCCTCCTCCTCTCTGCCCGCGTTTTTTGAGCTGCGACAGTAGGACCCGCCCCCAACAAGTCTGACTCTGATTAATTTTGTATGGAGATAGAAGAATTCACGCAGCCAGTGCAACAATTGCAGTCTCCCCCTCCTTCTCTCTGCCCGCGTGCGGCACTTCACAGTCTTACACTCAGGCAGAAATCCAGCAATTTTATGGTAAGAGGGACAGTCACAACAGGATGTGTAACAGTGGGGCTGCTGGTTAAAAGTTGTTAATTTATGTTTGCAGACTATTAATGCAAATGCTTCCAGCTTACTCTTACTTAATTATGTCTGATATTGTCTGGTTTAAACTTTAGCCGCCCTAACTTATTAGCACTGCGTCTGAGAAAGTGGAAAGGAAATAGTATGAAACAGTATAAAATACATTTTATTTAAAAAAAAGGCTTGTCTTGTATGTAGACTGGCTTATAAACACCAAAACATAGCGGCCGCATGACCTTTAGGCCCTAATCTGGAAAATACAGCCTCCCTCCCTTTGAACATCACATCTGGTGCAGAGGGAAAAACACCTCATATTATATATATATATATATATATTACACACACATTATGTTTGCGCATATATATTATACACAAACATTTATATGTGTGTAATATTTATATATGTTTGTATATGTACTGTCTATATCTGAAGCACCTTTATGCTGGATTAAATCTATTTTTATTGTTTTGTTGTTGTTATTTTGATGGTTATTATTGTGCCTCTAGCTTTGGCAATACAGTTATAGTGACTGGCATGCATGCTAATAAAGCTTAATTTAATTGAATCGCTACAATGTGTGATTTATTAAAATTTTGGGATGGTGGTGTGCCACAGGATTTTTCAATGTAAAACAATGTGCCACGGCAAAAAAAAGTTGAAAATCACTGATATATACAATACTAGAGATGTCAGCCGGAAGATCTTCAGTATTATTGCGATTTTAAAGGGACGCGTACAATACTGACATCTCACCAATCACTTATATATACAATATTAGAGATGTCAGCCGGAAGATCTTCAGTATTATTGCGATTTTAAAGGGACGAGTACAATATTGAGATTTCGCAAATCACTTATATGTATATATAATATTATAGATGTCAGCTGTTACTTTATCATTTACAAACAATATTGCAGCAACATTGATCGATCAGATTCTATGCACATTATACACAAGTATGCACTTTCATTCATGTTAGCGTGGACGTGTGCTTTTTACTATAACATCGCGTTTATTAAGTATTTATTATGCATATGAACAAACATTACGAAGATGCACTGTATGTGTTACATTTTACACTTTCACATTGCAATTCATTGGGGGAAAACAAAATTTCAGCAAACACCTAAAAAAACGCCCACTTTGAAAGCATTCATGCCGCTCACATTCAAACAAGTGTATACAATCAGCAATCATTACAAACACGCTACCATTGGATTAATTGCACTATAAATCCCCCAAACAACATGGTCAAGGCGTCCCTTATGATCGACATTGTATCAATTCGCTTTTGTGTTTTTGCATACCTTGTTACTCCTTGTGTGTTTGCTCTGCTGTTTGGCAAATATGGATGATGATTTGGTAGACATTGCTGCTGGTGCTGCTGCACAAGTAGCGATTAATAGAATGAGGCGGGCTCGGTGGCTCCAAGAGAGACAAAGGTCTCGTTTGGTTAGAGGTCCTTGTGTCTACAGGGTGAGACTCACCTTGGAAAACATGAGTGACCTAGAGGTTTATGACAGGTATAGGCTCAATCGCGAACAGCTCATTGGCCTTTACGATGTTCTTAGACCTCATCTGGAGCCACGTATATGAATAAAGACTGCTGTCCCTGGCATCACCAAGATGCTAAGTTGCATACACGTCCTGGCCTCCGGGAGTTTTCAATCTGGAGAGGGATACATGCATGGCCTGGCTCAAGGTACCTTCTCGGTGGTTTTTGATAACTTTCTGGACACCATGGTACGTGTTAGTAAGCATTACATAGGATTCCCTCAGAATGATGATGATTGGAGGCGCCTGAAGAGGGAATTCTTTGCAATAGCTGAATTGCCCAATGTCTTAGGAGCAATAGATTGCACCCACATTGCGCTGCGTGCTCCAGCACATGATGAGCCCTTCAGAAATCGCAAACATTTCCATAGCCTCAACATGCAGTATGTTTGTGACGCACGTATGCGGATTATGCACGTGTGTGCGAATTTCGTCAGGGCTTGTCATGATGCCCGCATCCTCAGACAGTCGTCCCTGTGGCGGCAGTTTGAGGAAAGAGAGTTTCCACCTGGGTGGCTCGTTGGTGAGTATTTGTGCACAACATGGTTAATTAGTTAGACAATTGCCACTGTAGTCTTAAAAAACAGTTGTGTTTGTGTAATGTGCAACATGTGCAGCTCTAGGATGCAATTTAACCATTTAATTGTCTTTCTGCAAATGTCTAGTTTTAGCTCCAAACAGATATGTAGCATGTCTTAGCTTAAATGGCCAGATAGAGAATGCAAATTAACCATTTCATTGTCTTTGAACAAATGTCTATTTTTAGCTTCAAACAGATATGTAGCATGTCTTAGCTTAAATGGGCAGATAGAGAATGCAATTTAACCATGTCATTATCTCTTTCCGCAAATGTCTAGTTTTAGTTCAAAACAGATATGTAGCATGTCTTAGCTTAATTGGGCAGATAGAGATTGCAATTTAACAATTTTGTTTTTATTGTAGCAAACAGGGGCAAAACTACAGGGGGTGCAGAGGTCGCAGGTGCAACTGGGCCCCTGAGGGTGGGGGCCCAGCTTAAAAAAAAAATAAACATTTTTTTTTAGATATTTTTTTTTAATAAAAAACGTTAACCTACCACTGCCTGCACTGATATTATGTGAATGTGACATGACTACAGGGGTTAGTGTTTCTGTTATACCCATTGGTGTTTATGTGTGTGTGTATGTATGTATGTGACTGTGTGTGTATTTATGCATGTATGTGTGTTTGTGTATGTTTGCGGAACCAGCAAATTACAGACCCTGTTACTACAGCATGGGGGGGGGGGGGCAGGGGGTAAACAGTTTCACTATACAGTACCACTATATACAGTATGGGGGGGTGGACCATGTCACTGACTACTATGGTCACTTTATAAAGTACTGGGCGGTTAGGGTCAGGCCAGCCATCTCACTGGCAGATTACAGACTGTGTCACTAACTTTCTATATACAGTACTGGGGGGTTAAATAGTGTCACTATATATATATACAGTAATAGGGGATCAGACCATCTCACAGACTGTGGGCACAGGGTACCTCCTTTTGCAGACATGTAATCTGATTCACATTTTTTTCTGTGTTAAATGTTAAAAAAAAAAATGTATTAAATTCACCTTTTTTTGGAGGGGGGAGGGGTGGTGGGGGGGCCCTTCTTAGATTCTTGCACTTGGGCCCTGTGGCTTCTAGTTACGCCTCTGGTAGCAAAGGTCTGGTTTATGCGAAATACGCATATGTAGCATGTCTTAGCTTAAATGGGCAGCTCTAGGATGCAATGTAACCATTTAATTGTCTTTCAACAAATGTCTAGTTTTATCTCCAAACAGATATGTAGCATGTCTTAGCTTAAATGGCCAGATAGAGAATGCAATTTAACCATGTCATTATCTCTTTAGCATGTCTTGATCTGCACAACTACATACTTTATGTTTGCAAAAGTGAGTTTTAAACTTTACAAAATAACAAATTAGTTTCAATACTTGGAGGGTGATAATATAACTAATATATTCCCAACCCTCCTCACTATATAGGAAACTACAAAACTATCTATAAAAGAGCAATCACATTATTAAAGTGACAGTCAACACCAACATTGTTATTGTTTAAAAGATAGATAACGCCTTTACTGCCCATTCCCCAGCTTTGTACAACCAACACTGTTATATTAATATACTTTATAACATTTAAACTGGTTATCTGTAAAGTAAGATTTTCTGTTTAAGTATGGGAAGTTCGCTAATCAAGGAAGTTAGGCAAACAAGGATTTGGAGTAACCAAGGGGAAATATAATTATTTTATATTTTTAAGTTAAACCTTTTATTAAGAATGTGTGAGAATCTCATTCCGTGTACAGCTTGCCATATGTTTGCATCACTGGAGCAGCCACTTCAGGAATTATATGTCTGTGGCAAATGTGAGCATATTGTCTCTTTAGAAACTCGTATTGGAGCTCTGGAGGGACGAATTGCAACACTGCATGAAATTCAGACACTTGAAAAGGAAATAGATAGGAATGAGCTAGATGTTAATAGTTCTAGCAGTGGGAATGGGGAGGACTACTGCAACTCTATCCTCTCTGGTTTCCCTAGCTTCTGCCTAGCTCCTTTACAATCCATAATGAATGCCTCTGCCAGGCTCATCTTCCTTACAGGTCGCTCTTCATCTGCTGCACCCCTCTGCCAATCCCTTCACCGGCTTCCTCTTGCCTCCAGGATTAAACACAAAATTCTCACTCTGACCACACAAAGCCCTCAACAGCACTGCTCCCCCCTACATCTCAGACCTTGTCTCCAGTTACTCTCCCTCCCGTCCCCTTCTCTCCACTCATCCTCTCCTCCTCTCTTGTTACCTCCTTACATTTTCGTTTACAAGACTTCTCCAGACTGGCTCCCATCTTCTGGAACTCTGCCTCGCTCCACAAGACTCTCCCCTAGTTTTGAAAGTTTCAAGTTCTCCCTAAAGACTCTACTATTCAGGGATGCATACAACCTACACTAACCTTCCTATCTCCCCTGCTATCCCCTTGAACCCCCTAGCATGTTAGCCTATGAGCCCAGCTGTTTGTAGTTCACCTTCATAAGAGCCGACTACAACAATGCAACTCTCGGCAGGGCCCTCTACCCATTTGATCACTCTAAATGTTATCTTGTATACCGCTTATGTTTATAGCACTGCAGAATCTGTTGGCGCTCTACAAATACCTGATGATAATAATAATAGGATAGAAAATAGATTTTTCACACGGAAAAAATGCAATGTAATGTTCTTTCTATTGGAAAACTAGTGAGATTTTGCTTACTGAGTATAGATTTATAGTGATATAATAATATTTAACATAAACCCATTTACTGCAAGGAGCGGCTTCAGATCTTTATTTCTTCATTTGGTGCAACTTGTGGAGTCTCAGCTTCCTTCATGAAGTGCAGACAGAGCTCGTCTTGTAAAGGTAACGCCCCACACTGTACCGATAGGGGCAAACCCACGGTACCTTCCAAAGCCTGCAGAGAAAGTAGTGCCAGTGAGTTAGTTTATATGGTACCTAGTGCAGCTAATAAATAAATCATTATAAATTATTTAACTGCTCTTGGGGATTAACGTTATGCAGAATATTTAAAAGTGGCTTTTTCTATGCAATACAATAAGGGCCCACGTGACCCAAAGTTTCTCAACAAGTGCTTAAATATAAGGAAGTGAAAATATCAAAAAGGATGAAGCACAAAACAACTGGAGAATTAGACATTTTTATATAGCTCTTGTACTAACTCTACCATGAGACTAAAAGGGATATTGAGTGTTAAATTGTTTACAAATAGATCATTTACCTTTCTTTTGTCATGTGAAATAGCTGCTTTTGCCTGTTGAACCCGACACTTATACTGAAAATGAGGTAGTGCACGTTTGATGCTCCTTAAAATAACAAAAATCTGTTAAATCTGACAGCGCTCAACCTTGTGTCTGTAGCTCCTAGTGTTATGGGTACCAGCGCCCCCAAAAAGGTGAATGTAGTGCTAAAAATAAATACACAGAGTGCCTCCTAAAAGGCTAAGACACTAGTAGTGACAAGATTATTAAATAAAATATATTAAAATTCTATAGGGGTATATAAAATATTTTATAAGCTACTTATAGCTAAAATATACAAACAAGATACAAAAGTGGATCCACTTAAAATTAACAATAAAATATGCATATATCTATATAAAAAACAATACAATTGTGGTTAAAAACCACAACAATATACAATCTTAATCACAAAATAAATTACAATAAAACAGCTGTTAACTGATAAGCTGGTTGATGGTTGGATAAAAAATATAAATATATAAAAACATCAATTTACTTAGTAGGTGTCCATAAATATGTAGGTCCCAAACTTTAAATTCTTTCCAGAGAGTGAATGTCCAATATGAAGATTCTATTTTAAAACAATTATCCTTATATATCCCTCGATAAACGGTGAAATGATGAAGCGTGTAAAAAAGAAAAACGTAGTGGTTTTCAAATCAAATTTCAAAAATTATTGTGAATATCCAAAAAATCCTGAAAAGATGATGTGATGAAGTGGGCGTGAATAATCAAAAATGTGTGTACACAAAAATAAAAAAAGAAAAAGGAAAAAATGTGAAAAAATAATCCAAATGAATATTTAGGATGTGTTAAAGTGAATAACACACTTATAAAGTGACCCTTGTGTGAATACAAGATGTGAAGAGATGCTCCTAAAAAGTTATTCCTGTGTGTAAACGATGAAAAAATACAGAAATGGATCCTATGTCTCAGGGATCAATTCATTCAAAGATATACCTGTAATAAAACAAATATAACATAGTGCAAAACTGCTATTCGAACTTAGTCAGTAATTGAAAAGAAGCTTACCATATATGTCAACGCGTTTCGGACCTAAGAACTGGGCCTTTGTCAAGACTATAGATGGATTAGCATGGTAGCTCCTTTTATAGCTATTACTGGCCAATAAGTGCCAGTGTTGTTTTGGCGCCAAAAAATAACCTCTACTTCCTGTTCCTGATTACCTGGAAGTAAAAAAATACTAAAGTACTATTGAGTTTATTCTATTTTTGTATATATGTTCCTAGTTTCATGGTAAATTCATGCTATGTTTCAAATAAAGTACATGTTCATTTTTATTTGTTTCATTTATATTTGAAAGATAATATTTGCCTAAAATCGGCAAACCGGAAGTGTGTGTTCAGTCATTTATCACCATGGAAACCAATATAAGAGTGAATTAATAGAACAATTTTCAGTCATATATTTATATTTACCATGCCTGATCTGAAAATAGGCTTAAACTATCCTAAGGTAACTAGCTATTTTTGAAAATTGTAAGGCTGCTTGTTAGGCCCTTCTTTGGCAGAAAAGACGAGTGAATGAAAAATGTATTCTACTTAGGGAAGACATCAAAGTAATAAATATTATAGTGGATATGACACTATTAAGGAATACAATAAAATAAAATAGAAGATTCTTTTTTAAAAAGTATAACAATCTAAAAGGGTCCTAAAATGTAAGCAATAATATCACTGTCCCTATAGAGATATCTATTTAGGAAAAGCGTATAGAATGTCTTCTGGAATGTCATAAAAATCATATATAAACCCTATAGAAATATCAAAAAACCTATTAAGATAAACATTGTCATATAGCCTCCTATATGGAGACGACCCAGGGCTAAAAAACATTGGAATGATAAACATGATAAAAACATTGGGATAATGAACATCGATTGTAAACATAATTAAAATGTAATTAAATTGTTCGAATGATAAACATGATAAAAACATTAGGATAATGAACATCGATTGTAAACATAATTAAAATATGTAAAAATTAGAATATTAAAATATTTCAATATTTGAAACTCTCCATCAGTAATAGTAATGCAAAGTGGCAGGTGAAGAGGGGGGTGCATGGTTATATTAACAGAAGTACTTAAAATCACAATTACAATAAGACCTATCTCTTTCAAATGCCTACATATACTCTATGTGGGGGTGTGCCTAATCTATGCTAGTATGAAAATACATGCACCTATTTAAGCTACACCTATAGGATAGAATAATAACAGCGGCTATAATCTTAAGTTAAGAAGATGAGATAGATCTTCTTTGTTATTAAGACCCTTAGGGTAAAGGCAATCTAAATTGAAAATCCATTTTGATTCAGCAGTTAATAGTTTCTTTTCATAGTCCCCCCCTCTCCAATTGGCTGTAACCAATTGGATACCTATGTAGCTAAGATCTTTTTGTCTTCCCTGATGTTGCTGCGTGAAATGCCGATATAGTGGTGTGTCTACATTTTTATGCTTGATTTTTAACAGGTGTTCTTTGATTCTGTCTTTCAAAAGTCTGGAGGTCTGGCCTACATATTGTAGGCCACAGTTACATTGTATCATATAGATGACCCCCTTACTTGTACATCTTATTGTATCTTTAATTTCATACTTCACTTTAGAATTGTGTGAAATAAAGTTTCGTGTTTTTATTCCCCTTTCACACGCTTTACAGTTTATACAACGAAAGAAACCCCTTAGGTTTCTACCAAAGACATCTTTGCTAGTTGTTTTCAGAGTCTTGGGAACACTAGGGGACAATATGTTCTTGAGATTATTGTCTTTCCTGTAAATAAATGTGGGGTTAGGTGGAAGTTTCTCTCCTATAATTTCATCGTCTTTCAGGAGTGGCCAATGTTTTCTGATTATTCTTTCTATTAGATATGAATGAATGGGACAATAAGAGTATCTTCACTATTGGTTGACAAGCCCATCTTATTTTTGTTTTTATTTTTATATTTCAATAAGTCTCTTCTATCTTTATTCCGGACTTCTTCCATATTTTGGTTTAGGCTATCCTCTTCGTAGCCTCTCTCTAAGAATTTCCCTTTAAGTATTGTTGCTTGTTCTTCCCACTTTTCTGGGTTTGAACAATTTTTCTTAAGGCGAAGAAATTGTCCCTTAGGAATATTGGATTTCCACTTGAAATGATGGCAACTCTCCTGGTGGATATAATTATTACAGTCCACTTCTTTGAAGAACGTGGATGTTTCCAATATTCCATTTTTCACCTCAATTTTCAGGTCTAGAAATGTAATTTCCTTGGCACTGATTTCAAAAGTGAATCTTAAGTTTTTGGTATTATTGTTCATAACCTGTATTGTGTGTAATAGGTCCTCCTTTGTGCCTTTCCATATCATTAAAATGCCGTCAATATAGCGTGCATAGAGGACCAGGTCCGCGGTAGCTGGGCAGGATTCCCAAAATATGTGTTCCCACTGCCCCATATATAAATTAGCATAGCTCGGCGCGAACCTGGTCCCCATCGCTGTGCCACACGTCTGTCTGTAAAAAATACCCTTATGATTAAAATAGTTATGTGTTAAAATATGTTTTATCGCATCAAGAATAAAATTTCTCTGTAATTCTGGTACTTCTTCGTCTTTTTTCAGGAAAAATTCCACCGCCTCTATACCTCCCTCATGGGGTATGCTAGTATAGAGGGATGTGACGTCGCATGTAGCTAATATGTAATTGTCATTCCATTCTATATTATTCAATATGTTCAGAACCTGGGTTGAATCTTTAAGGTAGGATGGTAGTCCCATAACATATCTCTGAAGGTTTCTGTCAACATATTCCGACAGATTGCTTGTCAATGATCCGATGCCTGAAATTATTGGTCTACCCGGAGGGTTCACCAAGGACTATCTTAGGGAGGTAGTATATTACCGGAGTTATTGGGTCTTTTATCCCTATATACTTGAACTCCTTATCGTTCAGTATTCCATTGTTTTTGGCTTCTCCCAAGAGTCTGTCTAACTCCCTTTTGTAACCCTCAACCGGGTTCTGTTTCAATACTTCATAAGTTTGGTCATCAGATAAAATTCTATGACATTCTTGATCGTAGTCTTCTTTATTCAGGACAACAATCCATTACTATTACTGATGGAGAGTTTCAAATATTGAAATATTTTAATATTCTAATTTTTACATATTTTAATTATGTTTACAATCGATGTTCATTATCCTAATGTTTTTATCATGTTTATCATTCAAACAATTTAATTATATTTTAATTATGTTTACAATCGATGTTCATTATCCCAATGTTTTTATCATGTTTATCATTCCAATGTTTTTTAGCCCTGGGTCGTCTCCATATAGGAGGCTATATGACAATGTTTATCTTAATAGGTTTTTTGATATTTCTATAGGGTTTATATATGATTTTTATGACATTCCAGAAGACATTCTATACGCTTTTCCTAAACAGATATCTCTATAGGGACAGTGATATTATTGCTTACATTTTAGGACCCTTTTAGATTGTTATACTTTTTAAATAAGAATCTTCTATTTTATTTTATTGTATTCCTTAATAGTGTCATATCCACTATAATATTTATTACTTTGATGTCTTCCCTAAGTAGAATACATTTTTCATTCACTCGTCTTTTCTGTCAAAGAAGGGCCTAACAAGCAGCCTTACAATTTTCAAAAATAGCTAGTTACCTTAGGATAGTTTAAGCCTATTTTCAGATCAGGCATGGTAAATATAAATATATGACTGAAAATTGTTCTATTCATTCACTCTTATATTGGTTTCCATGGTGATAAATGACTGAACACACACTTTCCGGTTTGCCGATTTTAGGCAAATATTATCTTTCAAATATAAATGAAACAAATAAAAATGAACATGTACTTTATTTGAAACATAGCATGAATTTTCCATGAAGCTAGGAACATATATACAAAAATAGAATAAACTCAATAGTACTTCCAGGTCATCAGGAACAGGAAGTAGAGGTTATTTTTTTACTTCCAGGTCATCAGGAACAGGAAGTAGAGGTTATTTTTTGGCGCCAAAACAACACTGGCACTTATTGGCCAGTAATAGCTATAAAAGGAGCTACCATGCTAATCCATCTATAGTCTTGACAAAGGCCCAGTTCTTAGGGCCGAAACACGTTGACATATATGGTAAGCTTCTTTTCAATTACTGTCTAAGTTTGAATAGCAGTTTTGCACTATGTTATATTTGTTTTATTACAGGTATATCTTTGAATGAATTGATCCCTGAGACATAGGATCCATTTCTGTATTTTTTCATCAGGAATAACTTTTTAGGAGCATCTCTTCACATCTTGTATTCACACAAGGGTCACTTTATAAGTGTGTTATTCACTTTAACACATCCTAAATATTCATTAGGATTATTTTTTCACATTTTTAACTTTTTCTTTTTTCATTTTTGCGTACACACATTTTTGATTATTCACGCCCACTTCATCACATCATCTTTTCAGGATTTTTTGGATATTCACAATAATTTTTGAAACTTGATTTGAAAACCACTACGTTTTTCTTTTTTACACACTTCATCATTTCACCGTTTATCGAGGGATATATAAGGATAATTGTTTTAAAATAGAATCTTCATATTGGACATTCACTCTCTGGAAAGAATTTAAAGTTTGGGACCTACATATTTATGGACACCTACTAAGTAAATTGATGTTTTTATATATTTATATTTTTTATCCAACCATCAACCAGCTTATCAGTTAACAGCTGTTTTATTGTAATTTATTTTGTGATTAAGATTGTATATTGTTGTGGTTTTTAACCCCTTAAGGACCAGCGACATACCCTGTATGTCACTGGCTTTTTTTTGGGACTTGATTGTTTTATAGCACGGTCTTGCCACCAGCGTTAAGACTGCTCTATTCCACAAAGCCTGCTGGAGGGAGGGCATTAATAGCGTGTTCTTGCTAGACTTGTGCTATTATGTCCTGAAAAAACCCTTAACGACCAGGGGCGCAATCCAATATAGATCGTAGTTTGCGGCGCAAGCGAGGGAACCCGCGTCGCCCGCAGTTTCAGCTCGCAACTCGAGCTATCCCATATACTGTTCCGTCAGATGCTAAAGTGCCGTAAGTCAGATAAACCAGCGATGTCCAGAAATCTGCGCAAGTACAAATTTCTGGCGTCGCCAGTGACTTGCGGCACGTTAGAAACTGCCGGCGCCTACAAAACCTGACTAAAGTCTAAATCACCCGCACTGTCTAACACGCCTCCCTAACATAGCCCAACACGTCTAACACGCCTCCCTAACATAGCCCGACACGTCTAACCCTCTATCCGCTATCCCCCCTCACTATTCTAACAATAACAATGTATTAACCCCTAAACCGCCGCTACCTAATAAAGTTATTAACCCCTAAACCGCCGCCAGCTATATTAAATCTATAACCCCTAAAGTGAGCCCCTAACACCGCCGCCATCTACCTTACCTACTACCTAAAGTGAGCCCCTACCCCGCCGCTATCTATTTTAAAATGATTAACCCCTAATCTAATCCCCCTACCCCGCCGCCATCTATATTAAATTATTTAACCCTTAAAATACTAAACTATCCCTACCACTAAACCTAAGTCTAATCCTACAAATAGCCCTGAAAAGGGCTTTTTGCGTGGCATTGCCCCAAAGTAACAGCTCTTTTGCCAGCCCTTAAAAGGGCTTTTTGCGGGGCATGCCCCAAAGAATTCAGCTCTTTTGACAGCCCTTAAAAGGGCTTTTGGCGGGGCTTTGTCACAAAGTAAACTGCTCTTTTGCCTACAATCTACATCCCCCTACACCGCGGCCACCTATAATAAATGTATTAACCCCTAATCTAATCCCCCTACACCGCCGCCAGCTATATTAACTATATTAACCCTAATTATATTAGGGTTAATATAGTTAATATAGTTATTATATTATATATATTAACTATATTAACCCTAATTATATTAGGGTTAATATAGTTAATATCGTTATTATATTATATATATATATATATATAAAGTATAATAACCCTATCTAACTCTAACATCCCTAACTAAACTCTTATTAAAATAAATTTAATATTAATATTATTAATTAAAATATTCCTATTTAAATCTAAATACTTACCTATAAAATAAACCCTAAGATAGCTACAATATAATTAATAATTACATTGTAGCTATGTTAGGGTTTATATTTATTTTACAGGTAAATTGTTAATTATTTTAACTAGGTATAATAGCTATTAAATAGTTATGAACTATTTAAGAGCTACCTAGTTAATAAAATAAATCCTAACCTAAGTTACAAATACACCTACACTATCAATAAATTAAATAAACTACAAATATCTATCTAAAAATACAATTAAATAAACTAAACTAAATTACAAAAAAAAAAAAACACTAAATTACAGAAAATAAAAAAAAGATTACAAGATTTTTAAGCTAATTACACCTATTCTAAGCCCCCTAATAAAATAATAAAGCCCCCCAAAATAAAAAAAATTCCCTACCCTATTCTAAATTAAAAGAAGTTCAAAGCTCTTTTACCTTACCAGCCCTTAAAAGGGCCTTTTGTGGGGGCATGCCCCAAAGAAAACTGCTCTTTTGCCTGCAAAAAAGCACACAATACCACCCCCCAACATTACAACCCACCACCCACATACCCCTAATCTAACCCAAACCCCCCTTAAATAAACCTAACACTACCCCCCTGAAGATCTCCCTACCTTGTATTTACCCAGCCGGGCCGAACTGCTCATCCGATCCAGGCGATGTGTTCCAGCAAGTGGCAGTGAAGTCTTCTTCCATCCGGGCGATGTCTTGAAGCAAGCGGCAGAGAGTCTTCTTCCATCGGCGACGTCTTCAAGCAAATCGGCATTTTCAATCTTCTTTCTTCGCTCCTCCGCCGCGGAGCATCCTTCCGGCACGACGACTTCCCGACGAATGAGGTTCCTTTAAATGACGTCATCCAAGATGGCGTCCGCCGAATTCCGATTGGCTGATAGGATTCTATCAGCCAATCGGAATTAAGGTAGAAAAATCTGATTGGCTGATTGAAT
Source organism: Bombina bombina (assembly GCF_027579735.1). Taxonomy (NCBI): domain Eukaryota; kingdom Metazoa; phylum Chordata; class Amphibia; order Anura; family Bombinatoridae; genus Bombina; species Bombina bombina. Next base: position 176,274,297 of record NC_069508.1, read on the forward strand.
CAGCCAATCAGATTCAAGTTCAATCCGATTGGCTGATTGTTTCAGCCAATCGGATTGAACTTGAATCTGATTGGCTGATTCAATCAGCCAATCAGATTTTTCTACCTTAATTCCGATTGGCTGATAGAATCCTATCAGCCAATCGGAATTCGACAGACGCCATCTTGGATGACGTCATTTAAAGGAACCTCATTCGTCGGGAAGTCGTCGTGCCGGAAGGATGCTCCGCGGTGAAGGAGCAAAGAAAGAAGATTGAAGATGCCGATTTGCTTGAAGACGTCGCCGATGGAAGAAGACTCTCTGCCGCTTGCTTCAAGACATCGCCCGGATGGAAGAAGACTTCACTGCCGCTTGCTGGAACACATCGCCTGGATCGGATGAGCAGTTCGGCCCGGCTGGGTGAATACAAGGTAGGGAGATCTTCAGGAGGGTAGTGTTAGGTTTATTTAAGGGGGGTTTGGGTTAGATTAGGGGTATGTGGGTGGTGGGTTGTAATGTTGGGGGGTGGTATTGTGTTTTTTTTTGCAGGCAAAAGAGCAGTTTTCTTTGGGGCATGCCCCCACAAAAGGCCCTTTTAAGGGCTGGTAATGTAAAAGAGCTTTGAACTTTTTTTTAATTTAGAATAGGGTAGGGAATTTTTTTATTTTGGGGGGCTTTATTATTTTATTAGGGGGCTTAGAATAGGTGTAATTAGCTTAAAAATCTTGTAATCTTTTTTTTATTTTTTGTAATTTAGTGTTTGTTTGTTTTTGTAATTTAGTTTAGTTTATTTAATTGTATTTTTAGATAGATATTTGTAGTTTATTTAATTTATTGATAGTGTAGGTGTATTTGTAACTTAGGTTAGGATTTATTTTACAGGTAATTGGGTAATTATTTTAACTAGGTAGCTATTAAATAGTTAATAACTATTTAATAGCTATTATACCTAGTTAAAATAATTAACAATTTACCTGTAAAATAAATATAAACCCTAACATAGCTATAATGTAATTATTAATTATATTGTAGCTATCTTAGGGTTTATTTTATAGGTAAGTATTTAGATTTAAATAGGAATATTTTAGTTTATAATATGAATT
>NC_069508.1:176577878-176680378 GCF_027579735.1 Bombina bombina
TGTTTAAAAATCAGACTTTTTGCAAAGCAGGGGCACAGCTGAGATAAGTTCTGTATTTTCTTGCAAGGCTTGGGTAGATATGTTTAAAAATCAGACTTTTTGCAAAGCAGGGGCACAGCTGAGATAAGTTCTGTATTTTCTTGCAAGGCTTGGGTAGATATGTTTAAAAATCAGACTAAAGGAGAGAGATAAATTAGCGTCAGATTGGGCTGCAAACATTTAGAGGAATGGGGAGGGAATATCTATGAACATTTGAGCTAAGGGTCATAAAAGCAAAAACACAGGGAAAGTTAAAATTACAGAGATAACACAGAGGTATTCATGTAGGGGAATAAAACCATTAAAGTCCAAAAAAGATACATGGCCTTAGCTGATTAAACTAACTTTTAACATAATGGTCAGACATAATGGTAATAAAATATGCATTTTAAATCATAAAAACAAAACAATAAATAGCCAATACATATAACAATACACACATCAGAAAATAACAGGGTAGGTTAAATATAATGATATAACTATCTTGCAGGATCTACCTTTTTGCAAAGCAGGGGCACAGCTGAGATAAGTTCTGTATTTTCTTGCAAGGCTTGGGTAGATATGTTTAAAAATCAGACTTTTTGCAAAGCAGGGGCACAGCTGAGATAAGTTCTGTATTTTCTTGCAAGGCTTGGGTAGATATGTTTAAAAATCAGACTTTTTGCAAAGCAGGGGCACAGCTGAGATAAGTTCTGTATTTTCTTGCAAGGCTTGGGTAGATATGTTTAAAAATCAGACTTTTTGCAAAGCAGGGGCACAGCTGAGATAAGTTCTGTATTTTCTTGCAAGGCTTGGGTAGATATGTTTAAAAATCAGACTTTTTGCAAAGCAGGGGCACAGCTGAGATAAGTTCTGTATTTTCTTGCAAGGCTTGGGTAGATATGTTTAAAAATCAGACTTTTTGCAAAGCAGGGGCACAGCTGAGATAAGTTCTGTATTTTCTTGCAAGGCTTGGGTAGATATGTTTAAAAATCAGACTTTTTGCAAAGCAGGGGCACAGCTGAGATAAGTTCTGTATTTTCTTGCAAGGCTTGGGTAGATATGTTTAAAAATCAGACTTTTTGCAAAGCAGGGGCACAGCTGAGATAAGTTCTGTATTTTCTTGCAAGGCTTGGGTAGATATGTTTAAAAATCAGACTAAAGGAGAGAGATAAATTAGCGTCAGATTGGGCTGCAAACATTTAGAGGAATGGGGAGGGAATATCTATGAACATTTGAGCTAAGGGTCATAAAAGCAAAAACACAGGGAAAGTTAAAATTACAGAGATAACACAGAGGTATTCATGTAGGGGAATAAAACCATTAAAGTCCAAAAAAGATACATGGCCTTAGCTGATTAAACTAACTTTTAACATAATGGTCAGACATAATGGTAATAAAATATGCATTTTAAATCATAAAAACAAAACAATAAATAGCCAATACATATAACAATACACACATCAGAAAATAACAGGGTAGGTTAAATATAATGATATAACTATCTTGCAGGATCTACCTTTTTGCAAAGCAGGGGCACAGCTGAGATAAGTTCTGTATTTTCTTGCAAGGCTTGGGTAGATATGTTTAAAAATCAGACTTTTTGCAAAGCAGGGGCACAGCTGAGATAAGTTCTGTATTTTCTTGCAAGGCTTGGGTAGATATGTTTAAAAATCAGACTTTTTGCAAAGCAGGGGCACAGCTGAGATAAGTTCTGTATTTTCTTGCAAGGCTTGGGTAGATATGTTTAAAAATCAGACTTTTTGCAAAGCAGGGGCACAGCTGAGATAAGTTCTGTATTTTCTTGCAAGGCTTGGGTAGATATGTTTAAAAATCAGACTTTTTGCAAAGCAGGGGCACAGCTGAGATAAGTTCTGTATTTTCTTGCAAGGCTTGGGTAGATATGTTTAAAAATCAGACTTTTTGCAAAGCAGGGGCACAGCTGAGATAAGTTCTGTATTTTCTTGCAAGGCTTGGGTAGATATGTTTAAAAATCAGACTTTTTGCAAAGCAGGGGCACAGCTGAGATAAGTTCTGTATTTTCTTGCAAGGCTTGGGTAGATATGTTTAAAAATCAGACTTTTTGCAAAGCAGGGGCACAGCTGAGATAAGTTCTGTATTTTCTTGCAAGGCTTGGGTAGATATGTTTAAAAATCAGACTTTTTGCAAAGCAGGGGCACAGCTGAGATAAGTTCTGTATTTTCTTGCAAGGCTTGGGTAGATATGTTTAAAAATCAGACTTTTTGCAAAGCAGGGGCACAGCTGAGATAAGTTCTGTATTTTCTTGCAAGGCTTGGGTAGATATGTTTAAAAATCAGACTTTTTGCAAAGCAGGGGCACAGCTGAGATAAGTTCTGTATTTTCTTGCAAGGCTTGGGTAGATATGTTTAAAAATCAGACTTTTTGCAAAGCAGGGGCACAGCTGAGATAAGTTCTGTATTTTCTTGCAAGGCTTGGGTAGATATGTTTAAAAATCAGACTTTTTGCAAAGCAGGGGCACAGCTGAGATAAGTTCTGTATTTTCTTGCAAGGCTTGGGTAGATATGTTTAAAAATCAGACTTTTTGCAAAGCAGGGGCACAGCTGAGATAAGTTCTGTATTTTCTTGCAAGGCTTGGGTAGATATGTTTAAAAATCAGACTTTTTGCAAAGCAGGGGCACAGCTGAGATAAGTTCTGTATTTTCTTGCAAGGCTTGGGTAGATATGTTTAAAAATCAGACTTTTTGCAAAGCAGGGGCACAGCTGAGATAAGTTCTGTATTTTCTTGCAAGGCTTGGGTAGATATGTTTAAAAATCAGACTTTTTGCAAAGCAGGGGCACAGCTGAGATAAGTTCTGTATTTTCTTGCAAGGCTTGGGTAGATATGTTTAAAAATCAGACTTTTTGCAAAGCAGGGGCACAGCTGAGATAAGTTCTGTATTTTCTTGCAAGGCTTGGGTAGATATGTTTAAAAATCAGACTTTTTGCAAAGCAGGGGCACAGCTGAGATAAGTTCTGTATTTTCTTGCAAGGCTTGGGTAGATATGTTTAAAAATCAGACTTTTTGCAAAGCAGGGGCACAGCTGAGATAAGTTCTGTATTTTCTTGCAAGGCTTGGGTAGATATGTTTAAAAATCAGACTAAAGGAGAGAGATAAATTAGCGTCAGATTGGGCTGCAAACATTTAGAGGAATGGGGAGGGAATATCTATGAACATTTGAGCTAAGGGTCATAAAAGCAAAAACACAGGGAAAGTTAAAATTACAGAGATAACACAGAGGTATTCATGTAGGGGAATAAAACCATTAAAGTCCAAAAAAGATACATGGCCTTAGCTGATTAAACTAACTTTTAACATAATGGTCAGACATAATGGTAATAAAATATGCATTTTAAATCATAAAAACAAAACAATAAATAGCCAATACATATAACAATACACACATCAGAAAATAACAGGGTAGGTTAAATATAATGATATAACTATCTTGCAGGATCTACCTTTTTGCAAAGCAGGGGCACAGCTGAGATAAGTTCTGTATTTTCTTGCAAGGCTTGGGTAGATATGTTTAAAAATCAGACTTTTTGCAAAGCAGGGGCACAGCTGAGATAAGTTCTGTATTTTCTTGCAAGGCTTGGGTAGATATGTTTAAAAATCAGACTTTTTGCAAAGCAGGGGCACAGCTGAGATAAGTTCTGTATTTTCTTGCAAGGCTTGGGTAGATATGTTTAAAAATCAGACTTTTTGCAAAGCAGGGGCACAGCTGAGATAAGTTCTGTATTTTCTTGCAAGGCTTGGGTAGATATGTTTAAAAATCAGACTTTTTGCAAAGCAGGGGCACAGCTGAGATAAGTTCTGTATTTTCTTGCAAGGCTTGGGTAGATATGTTTAAAAATCAGACTTTTTGCAAAGCAGGGGCACAGCTGAGATAAGTTCTGTATTTTCTTGCAAGGCTTGGGTAGATATGTTTAAAAATCAGACTTTTTGCAAAGCAGGGGCACAGCTGAGATAAGTTCTGTATTTTCTTGCAAGGCTTGGGTAGATATGTTTAAAAATCAGACTTTTTGCAAAGCAGGGGCACAGCTGAGATAAGTTCTGTATTTTCTTGCAAGGCTTGGGTAGATATGTTTAAAAATCAGACTTTTTGCAAAGCAGGGGCACAGCTGAGATAAGTTCTGTATTTTCTTGCAAGGCTTGGGTAGATATGTTTAAAAATCAGACTTTTTGCAAAGCAGGGGCACAGCTGAGATAAGTTCTGTATTTTCTTGCAAGGCTTGGGTAGATATGTTTAAAAATCAGACTTTTTGCAAAGCAGGGGCACAGCTGAGATAAGTTCTGTATTTTCTTGCAAGGCTTGGGTAGATATGTTTAAAAATCAGACTTTTTGCAAAGCAGGGGCACAGCTGAGATAAGTTCTGTATTTTCTTGCAAGGCTTGGGTAGATATGTTTAAAAATCAGACTTTTTGCAAAGCAGGGGCACAGCTGAGATAAGTTCTGTATTTTCTTGCAAGGCTTGGGTAGATATGTTTAAAAATCAGACTTTTTGCAAAGCAGGGGCACAGCTGAGATAAGTTCTGTATTTTCTTGCAAGGCTTGGGTAGATATGTTTAAAAATCAGACTTTTTGCAAAGCAGGGGCACAGCTGAGATAAGTTCTGTATTTTCTTGCAAGGCTTGGGTAGATATGTTTAAAAATCAGACTTTTTGCAAAGCAGGGGCACAGCTGAGATAAGTTCTGTATTTTCTTGCAAGGCTTGGGTAGATATGTTTAAAAATCAGACTTTTTGCAAAGCAGGGGCACAGCTGAGATAAGTTCTGTATTTTCTTGCAAGGCTTGGGTAGATATGTTTAAAAATCAGACTTTTTGCAAAGCAGGGGCACAGCTGAGATAAGTTCTGTATTTTCTTGCAAGGCTTGGGTAGATATGTTTAAAAATCAGACTTTTTGCAAAGCAGGGGCACAGCTGAGATAAGTTCTGTATTTTCTTGCAAGGCTTGGGTAGATATGTTTAAAAATCAGACTTTTTGCAAAGCAGGGGCACAGCTGAGATAAGTTCTGTATTTTCTTGCAAGGCTTGGGTAGATATGTTTAAAAATCAGACTTTTTGCAAAGCAGGGGCACAGCTGAGATAAGTTCTGTATTTTCTTGCAAGGCTTGGGTAGATATGTTTAAAAATCAGACTTTTTGCAAAGCAGGGGCACAGCTGAGATAAGTTCTGTATTTTCTTGCAAGGCTTGGGTAGATATGTTTAAAAATCAGACTTTTTGCAAAGCAGGGGCACAGCTGAGATAAGTTCTGTATTTTCTTGCAAGGCTTGGGTAGATATGTTTAAAAATCAGACTTTTTGCAAAGCAGGGGCACAGCTGAGATAAGTTCTGTATTTTCTTGCAAGGCTTGGGTAGATATGTTTAAAAATCAGACTTTTTGCAAAGCAGGGGCACAGCTGAGATAAGTTCTGTATTTTCTTGCAAGGCTTGGGTAGATATGTTTAAAAATCAGACTTTTTGCAAAGCAGGGGCACAGCTGAGATAAGTTCTGTATTTTCTTGCAAGGCTTGGGTAGATATGTTTAAAAATCAGACTTTTTGCAAAGCAGGGGCACAGCTGAGATAAGTTCTGTATTTTCTTGCAAGGCTTGGGTAGGTATGTTTAAAAATCAGACTTTTTGCAAAGCAGGGGCACAGCTGAGATAAGTTCTGTATTTTCTTGCAAGGCTTGGGTAGATATGTTTAAAAATCAGACTTTTTGCAAAGCAGGGGCACAGCTGAGATAAGTTCTGTATTTTCTTGCAAGGCTTGGGTAGATATGTTTAAAAATCAGACTTTTTGCAAAGCAGGGGCACAGCTGAGATAAGTTCTGTATTTTCTTGCAAGGCTTGGGTAGATATGTTTAAAAATCAGACTTTTTGCAAAGCAGGGGCACAGCTGAGATAAGTTCTGTATTTTCTTGCAAGGCTTGGGTAGATATGTTTAAAAATCAGACTTTTTGCAAAGCAGGGGCACAGCTGAGATAAGTTCTGTATTTTCTTGCAAGGCTTGGGTAGATATGTTTAAAAATCAGACTTTTTGCAAAGCAGGGGCACAGCTGAGATAAGTTCTGTATTTTCTTGCAAGGCTTGGGTAGATATGTTTAAAAATCAGACTTTTTGCAAAGCAGGGGCACAGCTGAGATAAGTTCTGTATTTTCTTGCAAGGCTTGGGTAGATATGTTTAAAAATCAGACTTTTTGCAAAGCAGGGGCACAGCTGAGATAAGTTCTGTATTTTCTTGCAAGGCTTGGGTAGATATGTTTAAAAATTTAGGTCAAAGCCATTACCAGAAACCAGGCTAAACAACATAGTGAGCCTAAACTGGTACAATGGAGTCAGGATTCTCCTAGTGAGGACCTGATCACTAGTCAAAAAGAAGACCCCATTGTAGGCATCTTCTATAAACACATAGAAGATCCTGAAAGCAACCCCATCTCAAAAGATGACTGTATTGGCAAGGAAGATCTTAGAATCTTAATGAAGTCCAGATCACAATTCAAGTTACAGGATGGGTTGGTAATTAGAACCTTCAAAACTGGCATTCAGCAATGGGTAGTACCCACCAAGTTCAGAGGTCTCATGCTTCAACATGCCCATGATGCTCCCACATTTGGCCATCGTGGTGACAAACTCACGTATGAAATACTGCGTGATTACAACATGATTATAACAAATATATCAAATTATATTTAGGAATGTCTTTCATGTGTCGCGAGTTGTTGGACAAAAATACATGTTGCATATTTCCTTTTGTACTTTTTAGTATATTACTATGCATTTATTGTACTGTGTTTATTTAAACTTAGCCATATTACATCAAACTTATCCTAGCCAATTTTGCCCTTTACTAACTAGCTTATATTACTTACTTATATATTCCCAGGACGGACATTTAGTCCATTATTTGTTACTTTTAATATTATTATCCTGTTTTCAACAACAAGTTTGTATGAAGGAATATATCTAGTATTAAGTAGATTGTATATTGCAATCTGGCGATCTGGTAATTAAAAGGTTAATTTATGCTCCTAAAAATGATGTTTGGTGATTGGTCAATTGCAGGCCTATCACTGAGCAGTTATCCCTTTAAATGTATCACACGCTTGCATTACATTAGCTACGATTACGGCATAAGGACGAAACATGTCAGCCTTTGCTTTCATGTGTTGATCTTTTTATGTGCTTTGGTACTCCCATGTCTGTTTTTACCATACGTGGAACTGAATAAAAGACTTTTGTTTTTTCTACTTTGCCTTGGATATCACTTCTCTTTCAAGTTTATATATATATATATATATATATATATATATATATATATATATATATATATATATATATAATAAGGCAAAATAATTTGTTTATATATGAAGCCATATTCTTATCAGATATTTATTATAAGGTTACAATTCTGATGTCAGGAATTGACTGGAAACTCATGTAATCTGAATACACATCTCAAAGTTCAATGCAGATAAGATGTCCCAAAAAAACTTCAAAAGACAGCATTTGCTCCCTAGCTGGAAGTGCAAACTTCAAAACATTCTTTACCTCACCACTTGATGAGATTAGATCTTTTTCAAACAAAGATACACATGGTACCTAGATCAGGACTACTACCTGTGGTGAGAGGGACGCTGAGTCTGTAATCAACAGTGAAAAGCTGTTCAAAATCCCAAGGAAATGGTAATTAGCACAGGCTTGTTAATTGCCCCTGAACATCAAATACATGTCTGTATTGCTAGCTAAACAGAAAATATATGATTGTAACTTTGAAATTCACTGAAAATACAACTGGTATAATATTAAATATGAACACATGAATATGGATATTTAGGGACCTAAAAAGCAATGACTAATAGTAACATTTTAGACAAATGCTACAAATAGATGTATACATATTTGACAATTTTTCCCTTTGTTTTACAAGAAAACAAGATGTCCTATGAATATGTTTCATAAACAAGATTCATGCATTCAGGATTTATTAGAAATATGAAATATACTGTATTCATGTTGGGATGCAGTGCAGTACTGAATATGAAATATGCTGTGGTTTTATATGAATAAAAGGAAGAAATAACCAAATGCTATTTTTAAATAGATTTCAAGATAATAATAATATGATATTAGAAATAATACTGGTGTTTCATATTAAAATAATCAGAATGAATAATGTGACATAGTCTAGTACATTTGAACATGTAACTTATTAATATAAAAAAATTATAGCATTTTAAATACAGATTTTAAAGAAATATTTTTTACTGTATAGAAATGATTGAATGAAACTGTTTGTCTCTGTCTGCTGCCCCCGATGGCCAAAATCCAGTATTACAGCCAAAAGGCCTTTGGCTGTTAAAAATGAAATTTCCCATGGCCAATCCATGCTATGCATTTGACGGGCGAATCACAGATCAGTTTCCAAAGGGCCTCCCATATTCTCACCTATGATTAGATAATATAAGCTGTATGCAAGAGAGAAAAAGAGGTTGCTTGGCTGACTATTGCTGAAGGAGTAACTAAAATTTTGGCTGCGTTTTGGAAAACAGTTACTATAAGCAAATCGGGCTACCTTTTTTTTCTTATCCATTTCTAAATACACTTATTTTCATATGAGGTGGAACAAATTTGGAAGCTGAATTATCGATTTGGTCATTTTGGTGATGTATGATTGTTCTAATTTTTTTTATATATTTTTTTAATATTTAAATCAAAGGTATTTAGTAATTATAATTAAACTGCAGTTAGCAGATCTAAAAGAAATTTCATAGCCTGTGTATTTTAAAACTAATCCTTAGTGCTAAGTAATTTATCTTAGCAACATATATATATATATATATATATATATATATATATATATATATATATATATATATATATATATATATATATTAGAATTGTCTTAATTGTAGATAACTAAGAATTTATTTCAGCTTAGATAAATTGGCATAGGAGTTGGTTGTTTGCACAAATAATATATACAATTTCTGTTTTAAAATGGAATTAGATAGGATAAATTGTGGCTATAGAACTGATTGTACTATTTGAAGGTTAGTGGCTCAGATTCTGGTATCTTATTGTAGTATTTAAATGCAATTGTGAATAAGGCTAGTTCTAAAGGTAAATTTTATGATCTTTGCATAGCATATTATAAAATTACAATTTGGTTTGCTTTGTAAAGAGTATTGCAACAGTTTAAACACTGTATAGTTTGACTCATATTCTGGTTCCTACAAATATATTTCAATGTGTCTATAAATTTTAACTAATAAAAAGAATTCAGGAATTTATATTAATTTTATGGTTTCGTATATGCATTTTATTGGGGTCTTATTTTAAAGAATAATTATTAAATATATTGTATTATAACCCAGCCATATACTGACAGTATGGATATTGAACGCTTAGTACTTAGTCATAGAGGTTTCTCTGACTCAGTGATTAATACTATGCTACAGGCTCATAAGTCTTTTTCAAGGCAGATTTATTATCGGGTTTGAAAAACCTATATTTCATGGTGTTTTTCTCATAAATTCTCTTGGCATTCTTTTAGGATTCCTAGAATTTTACAGTTTCTTCAGGATGGTTTGGATAAAGGTTTGTCTACAAGTTCCTTGAAGGGACAAATCTCTGCTCTTTCTGTTTTATTTCATAATCAGATTGCTAAACTTCCTGATATTCACTGTTTTGTTCAGGCTTTGGTTCGTATCAAGCCTGTTGTTAAATCAATCTCTCCTAATTGGAGTCTTAATTTGGTTTTGAAGGCTTTGCAGGCTCCTCCTTTTGAGCCTATGCATTCTTTGGATAATTATCTGCTTTCTTGGAAAGTGTTGTTTCTTTTGTCTATCTCTTCAGCTAAAAGAGTTTCTGAGATGTCTGCTCTCTCTTGTGAGTCTCCTTTTCTGATTTTCCATCAGGATAAGACTGTTTTGTGGACTTCGTTTAAATCTCTTGCTAAGGTTGTGTATTCTAACAACATTAGTAGGGAAATTGTTGTTCCTTCCTTGTGTCCTAATCCTAAGAATACTCTTGAAAGATTGTTACATTCTTTGGATGTTGTAAGAGCTTTGAAATATTACATTGAAGCTACTAAAAATTTCAGGAAGACTTCTAGTCTATTTGGTTTTTTTTCTGGTCCTAGGAAAGATCAGAAAGCCTCTGCCATTTATTTGGCATCTTGGTTAAAGCTTTAGATTCACAAGGTTTATTTGGAGGCGGGACAGTCTCTGCCTCAGAGAATTACAGCTCATTCTACTAGATCAGTGGCCACTTCTTGGGCTTTTAAGAATGGAACTTCAGTTGATCAGATTTGCAAAGCAGTAACTTGGTCTTCTTTGCATACATTTACTAAATTTTACCATTTTGATGTATTTGCTTCTTCTGAAGCAGTCTTCGGTAGAAAAGTTCTTCAGGCAGCTGTTTCAGTTTGATTCTTCTGCTTATGATTTAAGTTTTTTTCTTAAAATTTATGTGAAATTTATGAGAAAGACTTATTTTTTTGTGGATTTAATTTTTTCAGCGGAAATAGCTGTTTTTATTTTATCCCTCCCTTTCTAGTGACTCTTCTGTGGTCACACACATAAGCGCCATCAGCACCCCCTGTAAACCCCAATAAGCACCCCCTCTGTAACCTACATAAGCCCCATCAGCCCCCCATAACCCCCATAAGCACCCCCTGTGTAACCTACATAAGCCCCATCAGCTCCCCCTGTAATCCCCATAAGTACCCCCTCTGTAACCTACATAAGCCCCATCAGCACCCCCCGTAACCCCCATAAGCACCCCCTCTGTAAACTACATAAGCCCCATCAGCACTCCCTGTAACCCCTATAAGCACCCCCTGTGTAACTTACGTAAGCCCCATAAGCACCCCCCTTCCCCTGGCACGGCAAGTCGGCGGAACGTGAAGGACCAATCTGGAAATTGAATGGATGTGGGCAAATCAAATGGACTACGGACGGATCAGATAATACATAGGAAAAAAGCATTACTGCATTATCTGATTGGTCCGTGTGTACATAAAGTCAGTGGCTGTACAACCAATAGGGTCGTGTTGCCAGTGTGCCACCTGCACCTTGTCTCTGTTGAGTGAGGAGTAGGGCCGTGTGCACATGTGTGGCATTGTGCGTGCCTACGCAATAAAGATTATGGGCCATAGAATTCCTCAACCCGTTGCATAGCCTTATACAGCTGTTTATAAAAGATGGGACCTCTTGCACATGCGCAGTGAGCGCCACACACCTCCAACAGCTGATTTCACGTCATCGGAACTTCATAGGTCCCTCATTCTTATGCATCACAACTTATTTTAGAATTTTAAAATGTGTTTAGTTGTATAAACATGCTGATTTGTCTCTATAAAAATTCTGCTGAAAGTTAATGAAGTAGTTGTCTGCAGAAACTAAAAAGCTGAGGGTGAAATCTTAAGATGCTGTTATTTACTGAGGTTGATAATATAGTGACAACTTAATAACACAACTGTATGTTTGTATAATACCACAAAACATTACGTAGATTTAAATAAGGAAACAAGCTTTATACGTGCTCATCTCTCTCAATGTGAAAGCCCCGGTTGCTGCTGGGAAATTCCTCTGAAACAGTGCAGCGAGTTGTTTCTAGTGCGCATGTCTGGGGGGTATGACTATGACATCAGAGAAACAGAAGCCTTTTTACGGTGACAAAATGTGCAACTATAATTGTGCTTCAAGCATTTCAGCTATTTAAAGGGACAGTGTAAATTGCCTGCTTCTAAATAATGTTTTCAAAGGCTTATTATGTCAGCAGCAGAGTATAAAATTTATGGCACAATGCACCTTTAGGTTTATTTGTATATATTAGATTGCTGGCTTTTTTCTTTTAATATCACAACACATTAAAATGTACTGAACTTGCAGGGAAATCAGACACCTTATCTTATAATTTTCAGTACACACAAATGCTTCTTATCTCTTTCTGTAAACCAAAGAACAAATACCAGCATTTTCTAAAATATTTGGTTAAAATAGACAAATGTGACCCACAATGAATTATTTAATACTGCCCAAGCATTTGCAAAATAAAATAGTAGAATAATATATACAAAATCTGTGTAGTCTTGAGAACAGTAAAAAATAAAATGACAGATAATTTGTTGCATAGAATACAATAAGGACAAAATATCTTAAGAAATAATTTATAAAAGTAGCATGACAGACGTTTGGTGAATGTGACATTGAGCTGTATTTAAATAAAATTACAGTGGTTTAAAGGTAAAGTGCAAATATCACTTCTTGCCCCCTGAGCACTTAGTACAAGGGGATGGGGGGCAGATGTCGCCCTTGTGAGTATTGTGAGTAGTGTTAGTGCTCCTGGTGGGGATGTAATAACCTTCACTCCTCTTTTTATTGTTTGCAGAGCACTTTACTATACAGTTATGGTTTTATGATTTTTTGGGAACAAGTTGTGATTTGGAGAACGTCTCACGAATTTGATTTAGTGAATCTCCCACCTGGTAGGATCAGGGTTGTCCCTTCTGGCCGGGGACTTCCTTGTTGCCTCTGAAGGGATTGGTAGTAACTTCCCCTCAGTGAGTTAAAGCCCTGGAGGATGGTGGCAGTTTTGGGGGACAGGGGGAGATTCTGATCCTCATTAAATGCTTTGTCTGAAGATGGAAGAAATAACTTGTGGCGCTTGCTGGAGCTTTTCTCTGGGCACCAGAAGAGTAAATATAATGACGGATGATGATGAAGTTCTTCCCTCCCAACTAAAGGGAATAAGTGTCCCATTAAACCTACTGTATATAATAAGCACCACAAGAAGCCTCACAATACAGATCTGTGATACATTTGTCACAACTTTATAACAGGACTGGTATTTTATTATCATTCACTTATTATTTTATGTTCTAAGATCAGTAAATACAAAATACAAAACTATCTATAAAAGAGCAATCACGTTAATAAAGTGACAGCGAACACCAAAATTGTTATTGGTTAAAAGATAGATAACGACTTTACTACCCATTCCCCAGCTTTGTACAACCAACATTGTTATATTAACCCCTTCACCCAATCCGACGTATATATATACGTTGTGCGGTACTTTGGCTATCGTACTGCACCACTTATATATACGTCATCGCTTCAGGATGTTCCAGCTAGAGTTGCCACCTCAGCCATATTTTCCTGGAAACGTATGAGTTACACATGCTGCAGGGTGTGCAGAGAGGAACATGTATTGTGTTTCTGGACAGCACTATTCATATTCCTCCCTGCACACCCTGCAGCATGTGTAACTTATAAGTGTTCTGTATTTAAAGGGACAGGTGGCAACCCTACCTCCAGCACTCTCGGCTGGTAAGTTACAGCCGAGATCTGGAGCTCCTGAAGCTTCTGGCATCTGCCTCATATGGAGCCGGGTTAGATGCCTGATAGTTACAGACGGTGACACTGTGTCACCGTCTGTAATGATCTTCTGCTGGAGCCGGCGGGAGGTCTGGGCGGAAGTCGGGTGGTGGGTGTGCGGGCCAGCAGGGGAGACGGGAGACAGCGGGAGGAAGTGGGAGGGGCCCTATGCTATGGAACATAAAAAAACAAAGGGACAGGAAGGGATGGGGCAGCTATGCTACAGAAAAGAGGATCTGTCAGTGTGGGGGAAGTGGGGTATACACTGCCTTATAATTATTAAAAAGTAAATAAAAATAAATATTTTATTAAAAAAACCTGATTTATAGGTACTGGCAGACAGCTGTCAGTACCTAGGATGGCGCCTAAAAGTCGGAGGGGAGGTTTAGAGAGCTGTTTGGGGGGGGGGAATCAGGGAAGTTCGGGGATAAGGGGGGATCCTACACTGTAGAAATGCTAAAAAAAAAGGATAATTTTTTTTCATACTGGCAGACTGTCTGCCAGTACCTAAGATGGGGATTACTAGTGGGATGGAGGAGGGTAGAGAGCTGTTTGGGAGGGATCAGAGGGTGGGGAGTGTCAGGTAGGAGGCTGATCTCTACACTAAAGCTACCATTAACCTTTTAAGCTACTTAATTAACCCCTTCACTGCCGGGAATAATAGAAGTGTGGTGCGCAGCTGCAATTAGCGGTAATTACCAAAAAGCAATGGCAAAGCCATATGTCTGCTATTTTTGAACAAAGGGGATCCCAGAGATACTTTTACAAACATTTGTGCCATAATTGCACACACAGTATGTAAAAATATTTTGTGAGAAACCAAAAGTTTGTGAAAAAAAGTACCATTTTTTTTTTTATTTGATGGCAATTGGCGGTGAATTGGTGGCAGGAAATATACCAAAATGGGCCTAGATCACTAGATCAATACCTTGGGTTGTCTACTTAAAAAAAATATATAGATTTGATAGGTAAATAAAAAAAAAACAAGGCTCTATTTCTGTTTAACTCCTTAGTGACCAGAGCACTTTTCCATTTGTTGACCGTCTTGGACCAAGGCTATTTTTGCATTTGTGCAGTGTTTGTGTTTAGCTGTAATTTTCCTCTTATTCATTTAATGTACCCACACATATTATATACCATTTTTCTCACAATTAAATGGACTTTCTAAATATACCATTATTTTCATCATATCTTATAATTTACTATAAATAAAAAAAATAAAATATGAGGAAAAAATGGAAAAAAAAACACTTTTTCTAACTTTGAACCCCAAAATCTGTTCCACATCTACAACCACCCAAAAAAATCCTATGCTAAATAGTTTCTAAATTTTGTCCTGAGTTTAGAAATACCCAATGTTTACATGTTCTTTGCTTTTTTTGCAAGTTAAAGGGCAATAAATGCAAGTAGCACTTTACTATTTCCAATTTTTTTTTTCAAAATTAGCAATATCTGTCAGGAATCCCTGAATATTCCTTGACATGTATATATTTTTTTTAGTAGACAACCAAAAGTATTGATCTAAGCCCATTTTGGTATATTTCATGCCACCATTTCACAGCCAAATGCGATCAAATAAAAAAAAAAAACCGTTCACTTTTTCACAAACTTTTTCCAAACTTTACGTTTTTCACTGAAATTATTTACAAACAGCTTATACAATGCTTCTCTGGGGTCCCCTTTGTTCAGAAATAGCAGACATATATGGCTTTGGCATTGCTTTTTGGTAATTAGAAGGACGCTAAATGCTGCGTGAATTATGCCCATCAGTGAAGGGGTTAATTAGGTAGCTTGTAGGGAGCTTGCAGGGTTAATTTTAGCGTTAGTGTAGAGATCAGCCTCCCACCTGACACATCACACTCCCTGATCCCTCTCAAATAGCTCTCTTCCCTCCCCCACCCCACAATTGTCCCCACCATCTTAAGGACTGACAGAAAGTCTGCCAGTACTAAAATAAAAGGTATTGTTTCATTCCCCCCCCGCATATTTACATATTCTGCTGTGTAGGATCCCCCCCATACAGCTCTCTAACCCCCCCCTACCTATTTCCCGCCATCTTGGGTACTGGCAGCTGTCAAAAATGTTTTTTAAATTAATAATTTATATTTTCTGTAGTGTAGCTGCCCCCCCTTAATACCCTACCCACCCTCCCCCTCCCAGATCAGTTCCCCAGCATGTTTGATCCCACCCTAACTCTCCCTGCTTTCCATTGATTTAATGTTATTGCCGGGTAAATGCGGAGCTTGCGCACATGCGCATGCCGCCCTGCCCCCCCACCACAACCGCGTCACTAACGGAAGCGAATCAAAGACATTGTAGATGAATGTCAACATCGAGGGGCCACCCACCCGCCTCCCTACTGAAGCTAAACGATCTGCCCCGTCGATGGCCGATGCAGAGAGGGCTACAGAGTGGCTCTCTCTTCAGTGATGCCTGAATATCGAGGCATCACTGCAATACCCTGGAAGCAGCTGGAAGTGATCAGGATTGCTTCCAGAGCTTCAAACCCCAGAGGACGTGCCAGGAACGTCCTTGGTCGTTAAGGGTGTTTTTTTTGTCGTCCTCAGTCCTTAAAGGGTTAAATGGAGTGATAGCAAAAATGCTCTGGTATTTTGGGCAAGTTTTTTTCTGGAAGTCCCGGTTGTGAAAGGGTTAATATACATTATAACATTTAAACCTCTAAATATTTAACTGATTCTAAGCCACTACAGACAGCCTTATATCACATGCTATTTTTATTTGCTCAATGCTTTTCACAACAAGAGATTGCTAATCCATGTGGGCCATATTGATACCATTGTGCTCTATCCATCCAGGGCGCGATCCGATAAAGATCGTAGTTTGCGGCGCAAGCGAGGGAAACCCCGCCGCCCGCAGTTTCAGCTCGCAACTCGAGCAATCCTATATATGGCGCCGTCAGAGGCTAAAGTGCCGTAAGTCTCACAAACCAGCGATGTCCAGAAATCTGCGTAAGTACAAATTTCTGGAGTCGCCAGTGACTTACAGCACTTTAGAAACTGCCGGCGCCTACAAAACCTGACTAAAGTTATTAAATCTCCCATACTGTCTAACACGCCTCCCTAACATAGCCCGACACGTCTAACCCTCTATCCGCTATCCCCCCTCACTATCCTAACAATAAAAATGTATTAACCCCTAAACCGCCACTCCTGGACCCCACCGCCAGCTATATTAAATCTATAACCCCCTAATGTGAGCCCCTACCCCACCGCCATCTACCTTACCTACCCCCTAAAGTGAGCCCCTACCCCGCCGCCATCTATCTTACCTATCCCCTAAAGTGAGCCCCTACCCCACCGCCATCTATCTTACCTACCCCCTAAAGTGAGCCCCTACCCCGCCGCCATCTATCTTACCTACCCCCTAAAGTGAGCCCCTTACCCCACCGCCATCTATCTTACCTACCCCCTAAAGTGAGCCCCTTACACCGCCGCCATCTATTTTAAAAATATTAACTCCTAATTTTATCCCCCTACACCGCCGCCAGCTATATTAACCCTAATTATATTAGGGTTAATATAGTTAATATAGTTATTATATTATATATATATTAACTATATTAACCCTAATTATATTAGGGTTAATATAGTTAATATCGTTATTATATTATATATATATATATATATATATTAAGTATAATAACCCTATCTAACTCTAACATCCCTAACTACATTCTTATTAAAATAAATCTAATTAATATTAATATTATTAATTAAAATATTCCTATTTAAATATAAATACTTACCTATAAAATAAACCCTAAGATAGCTACAATGTAATTAATAATTACATTGTAGCTATTTTAGGGTTTATATTTATTTTACAGGTAACTTGGTATTTATTTTAACTAGGTACAATAGCTATTAAATAGTTAATAAATATTTAATAGCTACCTAGTTAAAATAATTACCAATTTACCTGTAAAATAAATCCCCCCCCTACATTACAACCCACCACCCACATACCCCTATTCTAAACCCACCCAAACCCCCCTTAAAAAAACCTAACACTACCCCCCTGAAGATCTCGCTACCTTGTCTTCACCCAGCCGGGCAGAACTCTTCATCCGATCCGGGCGATGTCCAATCAAGCGGCAGTGAAGTCTTCTTCCATCCGGGCGATGTCTTCAATCAAGCGGCAGTGAAGTCTTCTTCCATCCGGGCGATGTCTTCAATCAAGCGGCATCTTCAATCTTCTTTCTTCGCTCCTCAGCCGCGGAGCATCCATCCGGCACAGAGAATTCTATCAGCCAATCGGAATTCGACGGACGCCATCTTGGATGACATCATTTAAAGGTACCTCATTCCGCGTTCAGTCGTCGTGTCGGCGGAGGAGCGAAGAAAGAAGATTGAAGATGCCGCTTTGCTTGAAGACATCGCCGGATGGAAGAAGATTTCACTGCCGCTTGATTGAAGACATCGCCCGGATGGAAGAAGACGTCACTGCCGCTTGATTGAAGACATCGCCCGGATGGAAGAAGACTTCACTGCCGCTTGATTGGACATCGCCCGGATCGGATGAAGAGTTCTGCCTGGCTGGGTGAAGACAAGGTAGGGAGATCTTCAGGGGGGTAATGTTTAGTTTTTTTTAAGGGGGGTTTGAGTGGGTTTAGAATAGGGGTATGTGGGTGGTGGGTTGTAATGTAGGGGGGGGTATTGTATATTTATTTAAATGCAAAAGAGCAGAATTCTTTGGGGCATGCCCCGCAAAAGGCCCTTTTAAGGGCTGGTAAGGTAAAAGAGCTGTGAACTTTTTAAATTTAGAATAGGGTAGGGAAATTTTTTTATTTTGGGGGCTTTATTATTTTATTAGGGGGCTTAGAATAGGTGTAATTAGCTTAAAAATCTCTTAATATTTTTTTTTTTTTTTGTAATTTAGTGTTTGTTTTTTTTGTAATTTAGTTTAGTTTATTTTATTATATTTTAGATTAGATATTTGTAGTTTATTTAATTTATTTATAGTGTAGGTGTATTTGTAACTTAGGTTAGGATTTATTTTACAGGTAAATTGGTAATTATTTTAACTAGGTAGCTATTAAATAGTTATTAACTATTTAATAGCTATTGTACCTAGTTAAAATAAATACCAAGTTACCTGTAAAATAAATATAGACCCTAAAATAGCTACAATGTACTTATTAATTACATTGTAGCTATCTTAGGGTTTATTTTATAGGTAAGTATTTAGATTTAAATAGGAATATTTTAATTAATAGTATTAATTAGATTTATTTTAATAAGAATGTAGTTAGGGATGTTAGAGTTAGATAGGGTTATTATACTTAATATATATATAATATAATAACGATATTAACTATATTAACCCTAATATAATTAGGGTTAATATAGATAATATATATAATATAATAACTATATTAACTATATTAACCCTAATATAATTAGGGTTAATATAGTTAATATAGCTGGCGGCAGTGTAGGGGGATTAAATTAGAGGTTAATATTTTTAAAATAGATGGCGGCGGTGTAAGGGGCTCACTTTAGGGGGTAGGTAAGATAGATGGCGGCGGGGTAGGGGCTCACTTTAGGGGGTAGGTAAGATAGATGGCGGTGGGGTAGGGGCTCACTTTAGGGGGTAAGTAAGGTAGATGGCGGCGGTGTAAGGGGCTCACTTTAGGGGGTATGTAATGTAGCTGGCGACGGTGTAGGGGGATCACATTAGGGGGTTATACTTTTAATGTAGGTGGCGGCGGGGTCCGGGAGCGGCGGTTTAGGGGTTAATAAATTTATTAGGGATTGTGGCGGGGGATCGCGGTTGACAGGTAGATAGACATTGCGCATGCGTTAGGTGTTAGGTTTTATTTTGCAGGTAGTTTAGGAGTTACGGGGCAACAATAGACAGTGTAAGGCTTACTACGGGTGCATTTTGTGGCGAGGTGAAAATGGAGTAAGATTTCGTATATGTGATACCAAACCAGCGCAAATTTCGGCGTTGCTGGCTTTTTTTGCTGGCGACGCTGCATATCGGATTGGGCCCCCAGTATCTATCTGTTTATCTATTTATCTTTCTGATTGTCTATCTATCCATCCAGTATCTATCTATCCATTCATCCATCTTTCTGTTTGTTTGTTTGTCTTTCTATCCATCCATCCAGTATCTATCTATCTATCTATCTATCTATCTATCTATCTATCTATCTATCTATCTATCTAACTAACTATTGGTGCAACAGGTTCAATGGCACCAGGGCCCAAGTGCTGGGGGGGGCATAGCAGCCAGTATATACATAGGCATGTACAGAATATGTACAATCATAACACAGGAGATGCTTTTATCTGTGCAGGTTGTAGGTCTATCATCTATCTATCCAGGGGTCAAGTCCAGCGGGAACGCATGGGAATGGAGTCCCTGTACTATTTTTGCAGGTGGAACTAAGTTCTTCCAGGAAAGTGAACATAAATGCTTCAGTAAACACTGCTGCTGATGGTGGGATGAGCTGAAGCACAGTCTGGTTAGAGGGACAGGGAGATCCTCTAGTAATGGGCAGTAACGCATCCTACATTACAGTAAATGCAAGCCTGTCAGCGGTCCTGTTGTGTGATCACCCCTCACTGTGTGGAACACACAGGGCTTACATTTCTGTGTGGCTTGCTCTGGGGTTATTTAGCTCCCCTCAGTAGAAATAGGACTATTGCACCTTAAAGTGAAAGTAAATCCTAGCATTGTACAAACGCTAGGATTGACTATTGAAACACATAAAGGGGACTTTCATTCATGAAGTATAAGATACTTCATGTATAAAGCTCCTTTATTTGTTTCAACCGATCGCCGTTTTCAGCTGCTACAGCAGCCCAAGGCTAAAAAAATTATATTGCCGTATGGTAAATACGGCTCCCATGGGCGCCAAGCTGGATTTACCGCATGGCTATTGGCTAAGAGGTTAAAACGTTTTTAGCCGTGGGCTGCTGTAGCAGCTAAAAACGGTGATCGATTGAAACAAATAAAGGAGCTTTCTACGTGAAGTATCTTATACTTCATGAATGAAAGTCCCCTTTATTTGTTTCAATAGTCAATCCTAGCATTTGTACAACGCTAGGATTGACTTTCACTTTAAGGTGCAATAGTCCTATTTCTACTGAGAGGAGCTAAATAACCCCAGAGCAAGCCACACAGAAATGTAAGCCCTGTGTGTTCCACACAGTGAGGGGTGATCACACAACAGGACCACTGACAGGCTTGCATTTACTGCATGTGTTAAGTGGGTGAGACTCTGGGACAGAGGAGGAGTCATTATCTATCTATCTATCTATCTATCTATCTATCTATCTATCTATCTATCTATCTATCTAGATGGTCTCTCTCATTTTGTTGTACTTAGTTTTAACAAAGCAGACCAAGAGAACAGAGTAAATTAAATAGTAAAATTAAAGATTTTTTTATTTTTTTATTGTACACAGTGTGAAAATGATGAAAGTTTCATCCTGACTTTTGTGTTCCTTTCATTTTCTTACGTTCCTATATATAATCCTTAGGCTGGGTTTAACCACAAAACTATATCGCCAAAATGAGGTAATAGCTAGGGCAAGATTATCTATATGCACATAGTACGTTACTGTTTCTCATCCTTATGGTTGTATTATAGTAATGGTGCTTATACAAAGCAGAAGGAACTTACAGACAGCCAGATTACGAGTTTTGCGTTATGGCTGCTCGCTAATTACTTGTACGTTATTTCCATTGCGTATCTTTTATAACGTAGGTATTACTAGTCTGAAAACAATCTCGTAATGCGTTGCGGTAACACGACTACCGCCTATATTTAATAAGCGTAATTACAGGCGCGTTAAAGATTTTCCAATAGAGATCAATGCTAAATGAACTATTCACAGAATTTTCAACTAACACTCGATCTCACAGGAAATAAACACTGCTCTGTCATATTACGTATACGGAATAATGCACAACAAAAACACAGCTCAAATGTACAAACAATAATCGCTCACGCAACATAGCACATACGCATTCAACATTCACAATCGTAACCAAAAAATAATGCACAAAATTTACACTAAACGAGGAATCGCTAAATACGTTCAGATATTGCAACACGGAACAAAACAACATGAAAAAAGAATTGCACACTGATACACAAACAAAACATTTGCATTGCCGATTACGTAACATTAGTATAAATAAACATTTACAGCACTTGACAAATATGAGACCATCACAAATCAGCATTTACATTTACAGATACTACTTTTGGACCATGTTATGCAAAACAATCACTATGGCCTATGTTACAAACTGCTATGTGTAACTGGCCCTTTAAATGGAAAATTGCCCTGCTTCCCTGGATTTTGGAGAAGCCTATTTGCCAGCCTCCTTCCACATGACTATGGCCCCTGGAAGATTGTGCCCCTGAGGACATATTGACTTTTGTTGGGTGTGTGTTGCCCTTTAAGAACCATCTGGGGACATATTGTGACTTTGATTAACAATGCCCCTTTAAGACTATGTCCCCAGACCTGTGAAATGACTTGTCCCTGGCTTTCTCCCATTTGGTTCAGTTTCAGTGTGTGCCATTAAGAGTTAAATTTTGTTCAGCTTCAAGAAACCTATTCTAAATACAAGTCTGCTGGGATTAGCTCTAATTAGGTTTAGTGATCAACTTTCCCATTGTCTAATCAGACTAGTATTGATAAGGTGGACTGCATTGTTTTATTGTGTGTAATGTTATCTGCTGAAGTAAATGTTGTGGCCTGTCAAAGGGAGTGTCTCTCTATCTAATATCAAATGTGTGATGGGGGATTTTATGCCTCCCCCTGAGAGTGTCCTGTTTGCATGTAACCTCAATAAAAAGCAGGCTGTGTGCTCCAACACATGAGACCTATTTTCTGTCCCTCTAACTTGCAGCTTTGACTCATGTTTGTAGGGGACAGCTTCAGCTAATATCACTACAGGGATTGCTGACTATGGTGCTGATGATTCTTTGGTGAGCGCTAGGAGCATCCTTTTCTACGGTCCAACTTCCAGCCAGCCTGGAGGCAACCGTAACATTTGGCGGCAGCGGTGGGATTAGCGTCCTAGCGCAAGGAGCAGCACCACAACAGCACTGGTATCGTAGGAGAGTTATTGAGGGCAACGCTAGCCACTGCGCAGCGTCCCTACCTACAGCAGCATGGAGCTGACAAGACACTGGTCAGAACCCTGTGAAGAGCACCTCAACCTGATCCGTCGCTATGAGGGCGCGGATTTCGTTCCAGAGGTAAAGAGGCGGCTAGTCCGATATGGTCCAGACCCTGCGCAGGAGGTAGTCAGTCGCATCATCCGGGAATTGGATACGGAGAACAAAGCGGCACGAGCCTTTGAGCGCCAACTGTGGAGTTTGAGGGTCTGGACACCTGGTCTCCAGCGAGAAAGTGAGTCACAGGGAGCGGAGAGCAACGACCTCCCTCCCCAGCGGCAGCCGGAGTTACAGGGAGAGGAGAGCAGCGACCTCCCTCCCCAGCGGCAGTATACCGTGCAGAGGGAAGAGACAACCAGTCTCCTTCCCCAGCCAGAGATACCAGAGGCAGCAGGCCTCATAGACTGGTCCTGGGAGGACCCCCAGCAGGCAGGTGGAGATGGGACCGCAGTCTCTCTACCGGCCCTACAGGGATGCTGGGCAGGCGGCCCAGATCCCCAGCGACAGACCCAGCTACAGGGAGGGGAGAGCATCGACCTCCCTCCCCAGCCGGAGTGTGCCTTCCAGGGAGAGGAGACAACCGGTCTCTCTCCCCAGCCGCAGCATGTTCCACAGGAAGCGGAGAGCATCGACCTCCCTTCCCAACGGCCACCGGAGTATCAGGAGGAGGAGGTAAGCCAATCTCCCCCTCCCCAGCTAACTCCTAACTTGGGCCCAGGGTTAACAGTGGAGATGTTAACCCCCACTGACCCCCACGTTCCCTTTGCCACCAGGCAGGACTATGCCCCAATTCCCCCAGCAGAAGAGCTGGCATCAGGACAGAGCGCTGCTGGCCTCTGCCCTACAGACCCCCTTGTTACAGGACTGGCCTGCAAACCCCTCACCCCAGCAGAAGTGCTGGCACCAGGGCAGAGTGCCGCTGGCCTCTGCCCCCCAAGTACCATCAGCTATTTGCCCAGCTGCGCCAGGAAGGCAGAGGATGCTACCCTTTCATCCTATAACCTGGAACCTACAGGCCAGTACTACTTATTGTGGGGGGGCTACTGTGCTGCTAATGTTTATTTGTGGGTGGGTTGCGAGACTAACTTAGGCACTGACCGACAGAAGGTCAGGTGCCTGGTTAGTCTCCCTCCAAAAGGGGAGATATGTTACAAACTGCTATGTGTAACTGGCCCTTTAAATGGAAAATTGCCCTGCTTCCCTGGATTTTGGAGAAGCCTATTTGCCAGCCTCCTTCCACATGACTATGGCCCCTGGAAGATTGTGCCCCTGAGGACATATTGACTTTTGTTGGGTGTGTGTTGCCCTTTAAGAACCATCTGGGGACATATTGTGACTTTGATTAACAATGCCCCTTTAAGACTATGTCCCCAGACCTGTGAAATGACTTGTCCCTGGCTTTCTCCCATTTGGTTCAGTTTCAGTGTGTGCCATTAAGAGTTAAATTTTGTTCAGCTTCAAGAAACCTATTCTAAATACAAGTCTGCTGGGATTAGCTCTAATTAGGTTTAGTGATCAACTTTCCCATTGTCTAATCAGACTAGTATTGATAAGGTGGACTGCATTGTTTTATTGTGTGTAATGTTATCTGCTGAAGTAAATGTTGTGGCCTGTCAAAGGGAGTGTCTCTCTATCTAATATCAAATGTGTGATGGGGGATTTTATGCCTCCCCCTGAGAGTGTCCTGTTTGCATGTAACCTCAATAAAAAGCAGGCTGTGTGCTCCAACACATGAGACCTATTTTCTGTCCCTCTAACTTGCAGCTTTGACTCATGTTTGTAGGGGACAGCTTCAGCTAATATCACTACAGGGATTGCTGACTATGGTGCTGATGATTCTTTGGTGAGCGCTAGGAGCATCCTTTTCTACGGTCCAACTTCCAGCCAGCCTGGAGGCAACCGTAACAGCCTAGATTTAGAGTTCGGCGGTAGCCGTCAAAACCAGCGTTAGAGGCTCCTAACGCTGGTTTTGGGCGCCCGCTGGTATTTGGAGTCAGTGATTAAAGGGTCTAACGCTCACTTTTCAGCCGCGACTTTTCCATACCGCAGATTGAGCTCGCATTCTATTGGCTGATCGGAACAGCCAATAGAATGCGAGCTCAATCTGATTGGCTGATTGGATCAGCCAATCGGATTGAACTTGATTCTGATTGGCTGATTCCATCAGCCAATCAGAAAATTCCTACCTTAATTCCGATTGGCTGATAGAATCCTATCAGCCAATCGGAATTCGAGGGACGCCATCTTGGATGACGTCCCTTAAAGGAACCGTCATTAGTCGGGAGACATCGGAAGAAGAGGATGGATCCGCGTCGCCTGCTTCAAGATGGACCCGCTCCGCACCGGATGGAAGAAGATCGAAGATGCCGCTTGGAGAAGATGTTTGCCGGTCCGGATGTCCTCTTCTTGCCGGATAGGAGGAAGACTTTGGAGCCTCTTCTGGACCGGATTATGGATCGCCAACCCCCGCTTGGGTTGGATGAAGATCTTGGAGCCAGGACGGATCGGTGATACCTGGATGGTGAAGACAAGGTAGGAAGATCTTCAGGGGCTTAGTGTTAGGTTTATTTAAGGGGGGTTTGGGTTAGATTAGGGGTATGTGGGTGGTGGGTTGTAATGTTGGGGGGGGGGTATTGTATTTATTCTTTTACAGGCAAAAGAGCTGAAATTCTTGGGGCATGCCCCGCAAAGGGCCCTGTTCAGGGCTGGTAAGGTAAAAGAGCTTGTAACTTTTTTAATTTAGAATAGGGTAGGGAATTTTTTATTTTGGGGGGCTTTGTTATTTTATTAGGGGGCTTAGAGTAGGTGTAATTAGTTTAAAATTGTTGTAATATTTTTCTTATGTTTGTAAATATTTTTTTATTTTCTGTAACTTAGTTCTTTTTTATTTTTTGTACTTTAGCTAGTTTATTTAATTGTATTTATTTGTAGCAATTGTGTTTAATTTATTTATTGATAGTGTAGTGTTAGGTTAATTGTAGGTAATTGTAGGTAGTTTATTTAATTATTTTATTGATAGGGTAGTGTTAGGTTTAATTATAACTTAGGTTAGGATTTATTTTACAGGTAAATTTGTTATTATTTTAACTAGGTAACTATTAAATAGTTCTTAACTATTTAATAGCTATTGTACCTGGTTAAAATAATTACAAAGTTGCCTGTAAAATAAATATTAATCCTAAAATAGCTACAATGTAATTATAATTTATATTGTAGCTATATTAGGATTTATTTTACAGGTAAGTATTTAGCTTTAAATAGGAATAAGTTATTTAATAAGAGTTAATTAATTTCGTTAGATAAAAATTATATTTAACTTAGGGGGGTGTTAGTGTTAGGGTTAGACTTAGCTTTAGGGGTTAATCCATTTATTAGAATAGCGGTGAGCTCCGATCGGAAGTTTAGGGGTTAATAATTGAAGGTAGGTGTCGGCGATGTTAGGGAGGGCAGATTAGGGGTTAATACTATTTATGATAGGGTTAGTGAGGCGGATTAGGGGTTAATAACTTTATTATAGTAGCGCTCAGGTCCGCTCGGCAGATTAGGGGTTAATAAGTGTAGGCAGGTGGAGGCGACGTTGTGGGGGGCAGATTAGGGGTTAATAAATATAACATAGGGGTCGGCGATGTTAGGGCAGCAGATTAGGGGTACATAGGGATAACGTAGGTGGCGGCGTTTTACGGAGCGGCAGATTAGGGGTTAAAAAAAATATGCAGGGGTCAGCGATAGCGGGGGCGGCAGATTAGGGGTTAATAAGTGTAAGATTAGGGGTGTTTAGACTCGGGGTACATGTTAGGGTGTTAGGTGCAGACGTAGGAAGTGTTTCCCCATAGGAATCAATGGGGCTGCGTTAGGAGCTGAACGCTGCTTTTTTGCAGGTGTTAGGTTTTTTTTCAGCTCAAACAGCCCCATTGTTTCCTATGGGAGAATCGTGCACGAGCACGTTTTTGAGGCCGGCCGCGTCCGTAAGCAACTCTGGTATCGAGAGTTGCTTTTGCGGTAAAAATGCTCTACGCTCCTTTTTTGGAGCCTAACGCAGCATTTGTTTTAACTCTCGATACCAGAGTTAAATTTATGGTGCGGCCAGAAAAAAGCCCGCGGAGCGTTAACAGCCCTTTTACCGCCGAACTCCAAATCTAGGCCTATGACATCATCGCATTATACACATTACACAAATACAAACTCAATACGAGCATGCACAAATTCAAACAACTAATACACATTGCACACATACTAATTACTAAGGCCTAGATTTGGAGTTTGGCGTTAGCCGTGAAAACCAGCGTTAGAGGCCCCTAACGCTGGTTTCTTACGGACTCTGGTATTTAGAGTTCAGTTACCGACACTCAAAAATCACCCAACGCTCACATTTCTACCGACACCTCAGACCCAGTAGTAAACATATACCGACAAAATAAACATTCACGAATCACAAAACAAATATTACACAAAGTACACTTACACTCATACAAACACTACACTATATTTATTTTTCAGATTTATTAATTTTTCATCAAAATACAAAGGATCAAAGTTGCGAGATCTCGGGTGTTAGAAAAAAAACTACACAAATCCATTTTCCCATTGACTTACATAGACACACGGGAAAAGACCCTCATATACCTACATCTAACTAATAAGATTATCACAAATATATACTCATCGATGCATACAAACAATATACACCACATGACATACAAAAAATCTTTATTTATTACAAAAAGAACACGATTTAGTTACTTTTTCACACAAGCTCATGACGTCACTCACTTTACGAGGAAAACCAGTCTTTGAAAAAAAATTTTACAAAATTTTAGAGCCTCCATTGACTTCTATTGGGAAGACGTGCTCGTGCACGCGAAACCCACATTTCCCTAACGCACGCAAATAGCGTAGACCGAAAAACTCCAAATACCAGCGCTAGAAAATACATGCTTTTATGCGTTAGACCCAGCTATGATAAATAGATCAAGAAATGACTATTTCCCTATGGTGGATTTATGGATTGTACTTATTGAATATTCACAACACCATTAAATTGTTTCAGACTATTATATTACATTAACTACAAATCAACATCACTAGTAACAAACTTTTCTTTATCAAAATATTACATTTAAACGGACACCAAAATAATGTAAACTTTTCAGGATTCACAAACACTACACAATGGGAAACAATTCTCATTTACCTTTATTATTGCATTTCATTTATTCAACTCATATGCTTGCAGCAACAGCATATCTACATAGGCTTAACACATGATCAGTCATGGATGCACATACATTACTTTTAACATTCACTCATACATGTGCATTCAAATGATGGTGGAAAAACACATTACATTCTCTCTAGGAATCACAAAACAGAACATATGGATTTTACTGTACTTTTAACATCATGATTCCATCACCAGAAACCATTAGGAATTACGTACAACAAGAACATCATTACACCAGATTACAGATGTCACTTTATGGGAAGGAACAACAATGCCAGACCGCTATATAGAAGTCAGCATATGTGGGACACAATCACAATATATACGTACATGTACATAACACGCATCACCCATCACGCAACCACAAAGCACACATTTAGATTTTATTCAGCACACAATAACAATGTAGCACAATACAACAACACAATGAGGATTTCAGAACTACATAGGCAGGTTAATAATATCATGATGTCATTAGAAGATTCAACCATACACATCACAGATTCACGACTGTACCGCCCCTTTCAGAGATTTACCACTCAATACTACAATATAACATATACGTAAATAACAGTTTGGAACAGCATTATTAGGGAGATTTGAATGGGACAATCAATAAATATTGTCAGATCGCAAATCACTTATATATATAATACTACAGATGACAGCCGGAAGTTATTCAGTATTAGTGCCATTTGAATGGGACGCATACAATATTGACAGCTCGGCAATCACTTATATATACAATACTACAGATGACAGCCGGAAGTTATTCAGTATTAGTGCCATTTGAATGGGACGCATACAATATTGACATCTCGGCAATCACTTATATATATAATACTACAGATGACAGCCGGAAGTTCAGAATTATTATGCAGATTTTAATGGGACGCGTACAATATTGACATCTCGGCAATCACTTATATATACAATACTACAGATGACAGCCGGAAGTTATTCAGTATTAGTGCCATTTGAATGGGACGCATACAATATTGACAGCTCGGCAATCACTTATATATACAATACTACAGATGACAGCCGGACGTTATTCAGTATTAGTGCCATTTGAATGGGACGCATACAATATTGACAGCTCGGCAATCACTTATATATACAATACTACAGATGACAGCCGGAAGTTATTCAGTATTAGTGCCATTTGAATGGGACGCATACAATATTGACAGCTCGGCAATCACTTATATATACAATACTACAGATGACAGATGGAAGTTATTCAGTATTAGTGCCATTTGAATGGGACGCATACAATATTGACAGCTCGGCAATCACTTATATACACAATACTACAGATGGCAGACGGGAAGTTCTGAATTATTATTGCGATTTTAAAGGGACGCATACAATATTGACAGCTCGGAAATCACTTATATATACAATACTACAGATGGCAGACGGGAAGTTCTGAATTATTATTGCGATTTGAAAGGGACGCATACAATATTGACAGCTCGGCAATCACTTATATATACAATACTACAGATGACAGCCGGAAGTTATTCAGTATTAGTGCCATTTGAATGGGACGCATACAATATTGACATCTCGGCAATCACTTATATACACAATACTACAGATGGCAGACGGGAAGTTCTGAATTATTATTGCGATTTGAAAGGGACGCATACAATATTGACAGCTCGGCAATCACTTATATATACAATACTACAGATGACATCCGGAAGTTATTTAGTATTAGTGCCATTTGAATGGGACGCATACAATATTGACATCTCGGCAATCACTTATATACACAATACTACAGATGGCAGACGGGAAGTTCTGAATTATTATTGCAATTTTAAAGGGACGCATACAATATTGACTGCTCGGCAATCACTTATATATACAATACTACAGATGGCAGACGGGAAGTTCTGAATTATTATTGTGATTTTAAAGGGACGCATACAATATTGACAGCTCGGCAATAACTTATATATACAATACTACAGATGGCAGACGGGAAGTTCTGAATTATTATTGCGATTTTAAAGGGACGCATACAATAATGACTGCTCGGCAATCACTTATATATACAATACTACAGATGGCAGATGTTACTTTATCGTTTACAAACAATATTGCAGCAACATTGATCGATCACATTCGATACACATTATACACAACTATGCACTTTCATTCATGTTAGCCTGGACGTGTGCTTGTTACTATAAGATTGCGTTTAATAAATATTGATTACGCATATGATCAAACATTACAAACATGCACTGTATGTGTGATATTTGACACTTTCACATTGAGATTCATTGTTGGAAAACAACATTTCAGCAAACAACAAAAAAACGCCCACTGTGAAAGCATTTGCGCCGCTCACATACAAACAAGTGAATACAATTAGCAATCATTACAAACTCAATACCATTGGACTAATTGTACTATAAATCCACCAAACAACATGGCCAAAGCATCACTTGTGATCCACATCAGATCAAGTGCATACCTTGTTACGCTGTTTTGAAAGATGGATGACGATGACATGGTAGACACTGCTGGTGCTGCTATTGGCGAACTAGCTGTTGATCGAATCAGGCAGCCTCGGCGGCTCAGACTGAGACGAAGGGGTCGTCTGGTTCGAGGTCCTCGTGTCTACAGGGTGAGACCCACCTTGGAAAACATGAGCGACTTTGAGGTTTATGATAAGTATCGGCTCAATCGCGAACAGCTCATTGGCCTTTACGATCTTCTTAAACCTCATTTGGAGCCACGTATAAGAATAAGGACTGCTGTTCCCGCCATGAGTAAGATGCTAAGTTGTCTATACGTCCTGGCCTCCGGGAGTTTTCAATCCGGAGAAATGTACATGCATGACCTGGCTCAAGGTACATTCTCTGTGGTGTTTGATAACTTTCTGGATGCCATGGTACGTATCAGTAAGCAATACAATAGGATTCCCACAGAATGATGGTGATTGGAGGCGCCTGAAGCGGGAATTCTTTGATATTGCTGAATTGCCCAATGTCTTGGGAGCCATTGATTGTACCCACATTGCGCTGCGTGCTCCAATTGATGACTTGCCCTTCAGAAATCGCAAACATTTTCATAGCCTCAACGTGCAGTATGTTTGTGACGCACGGATGAGGATTATGCATGTGTGTGCGAATTTTGGAGGGGCTAGTCATGATGCCCGCATCCTCTCTCTGTCGTCCCTGTGGAGACCGTTTGAGGAAAGACAAATGCCCCCTGGTTATCTCGTTGGTGAGTATTTGTGCACAACATGGTTAATTAGTTTGACAATTGCCACTGTAGTTTTAAAATGTTAGCGTAATGTTCAGCTATCGGATGCAATTTAACCATTTATTTTATTTTCCCGATAATGTCTACTTTTAGTTCAATGCAGATATGTAGCATGTCTTACCTTAAATGCTCAGAGAATGCAATGTAACCATTTAGTTTGCATTTTACACAAGGTTTGGTTTAGGAGAAATACGCATATGTAGCATGTCTTAGCTGAAATGGCAAGATATTAGCTAATGCAATTTAACCATGTCATTGTCTCTTTCCGCTAATGTCTTTTAGTTCAATGCAGATATGTAGCATGTCTTACCTTAAATGCTCAGATAGAGAATGCAATGTAACCATTTAGTTTGCATTTTACACAAGATTTGGTTTAGGAGAAATACGCATATGTAGCATGTCTTAGCTGAAATGGCAAGATATTAGCTAATGCAATTTAACCATGTCATTGTCTCTTTCCGCTAATGTCTTTTAGTTCAATGCAGATATGTAGCATGTCTTACCTTAAATGCTCAGATAGAGAATGCAATGTAACCATTTAGTCTGCATTTTACACAAGATTTGGTTTAGGAGAAATACGCATATGTAGCATGTCTTAGCTGAAATGGCAAGATATTAGCTAATGCAATTTAACCATGTCATTGTCTCTTTCCGCTAATGTCTTTTAGTTCAATGCAGATATGTAGCATGTCTTACCTTAAATGCTCAGATAGAGAATGCAATGTAACCATTTAGTTGCCATTTTACACAAGGTTTGGTTTAGGATAAATACGCATATGTAGCATGTCTTAGCTGAAATGGGAAGATATTAGCTAATGCAATTTAACCATGTCATTGTCTCTTTCCGCTAATGTCTACTTTTAGTTCAATGCAGATATGTAGCATGTCTTACCTTAAATGCTCAGATACAGAATGCAATGTAACCATTTAGTTGCCATTTTACACAAGGTTTGGTTTAGGATAAATATGCATATGTAGCATGTCTTAGCTGAAATGGGAAGATATTAGCTAATGCAATTTAACCATGTCATTGTCTCTTTCCGCTAATGTCTTTTAGTTCAATGCAGATATGTAGCATGTCTTACCTTAAATGCTCAGATAAAGAATGCAATGTAACCATTTAGTTGCCATTTTACACAAGGTTTGGTTTAGGATAAATACGCATATGTAGCATGTCTTAGCTGAAATGGGAAGATATTAGCTAATGCAATTTAACCATGTCATTGTCTCTTTCCGCTAATGTCTACTTTTAGTTCAATGCAGATATGTAGCATGTCTTACCTTAAATGCTCAGATACAGAATGCAATGTAACCATTTAGTTGCCATTTTACACAAGGTTTGGTTTAGGATAAATACGCATATGTAGCATGTCTTAGCTGAAATGGGAAGATATTAGCTAATGCAATTTAACCATGTCATTGTCTCTTTCCGCTAATGTCTACTTTTAGTTCAATGCAGATATGTAGCATGTCTTACCGTAAATGCTCAGATAGAGAATGCAATGTAACCATTTAGTTGCCATTTTACACAAGGTCTGGTTTAGGAGAAATACGCATATGTAGCATGTCTTAGCTGAAATGGGAAGATAGAGAATAATATTGAACTAGATTATTCTTTTACAAATTAAACATTTGTTAGTGGATTATCGTGTACAAAAAGTTTTATTGGACTCCAAATACTATTTTGAGGATTCTGTTTGAATTATGTTCTGTTCATAATTTATAGGTGATTCTGGGTACATGAGCCGGCCTTGGCTCATTACCCCCTTGCGTAGCCCGACTGATGTGTCTGAGGAGCTCTACAATAGGGCTCATAAGAGAACCAGGGCGGTGGTTGAATGGATGTTCGGGCTCCTGAAGATGAGGTTCAGGTGCCTGGACAGGTCGGGAGGAGCCCTCCAGTACAACCCAAAGAAGGTGGCTAAGATCGTTGTAGCCTGTAGCGTCCTGCATAATATTGCACAGCGGGCTGGGATGCTGCAGGGCGTCCCGGCGCACCGAAACCTCCTCAGAGATGAGGAGGATGATCCTGTTCTAGAGGGGCCATTCCGGGACGAGGGGCTCAATGTCAGAGCAGACATCATCAACCGCCACTTTAGACGGTAAATAATAGAAGTTAGACTGGAATATTGTCAATAGATGTGAACTCTAGGGAAATGACAAGTAGAGAATTGTGCAAACATGTTAGGATTGTTCATCAAATGCTAAAAATGTGTTTAATTTATTAATATAGGTGATGCTCTGGGCATTGGGTCCTGTAGCGAGTCTTTGCCACCTGGTTTTTAAAGAGGACTTCAGCTGGTAAGTATAAATGTATGGACTGTTGCTGGCATGAATTGTACACAAATACATCATATGGCATACATTTTGTAAACTAGTATTTAGTTTACACATTACTTAAAATGTAAATACTCAGAAAGGGATCCTCTAGCATAACTATCCTCTATCATGACTATGGTTCAATGTCACACATTTGAGGGTCGTTATGCTCAATATGACTCATCTTCACACTTGATAGAACATAACACAAGATGCTACACACGCTTAGTAAGCTAATGACAGAAATTGATTATGAAATGGGGGATGGTAGAGGGGTACAGAACTGATTCACACACTTGTAGTAATTTTTATTAAACTTTTTCTGCCATTAGGGAGCTGACTTAATCTAAAGACTGAAAGGGAAGAATAAGAAGCCTGACAGTGAAGATTGCCCAGACTGACAGTGGAAAAAGCCAAGATTGAAATTGAAGTATACCAATGGGATCATGTCTGGCATTATCTTTCAAATCTGCTGACCTTGAAAACCATACAAAGACATGTTCACATGGTAAGTGCCAACTATTTGATAGAATAAGGCTGTGGAGGCATCCTATTGGAGACACTTAGATTATTTTCTAATTTTTAGATGGTATTTCACAGTCCTCTATTTTTGAAATGATGAATAAGACACCTATTGAAGATCAACTGTTTACCCCTGAATTGACTTTCAAAGGCCATGCATTATCCAGGTTGGTGTACCAATGCATGCTAGTTAAGAATCACAGGAAGAATGTTGAATATTAGTAGCTTACATACATTAGTCATATTTAATTCATAATTAGATATTTAGGGATCACAATCAGACACTTAGATGATTTTACTTTTTTAGATGGTATTTCAGTCCTCTATTTTATGAACTGATGAATAAGACACCTATTGAAGATCAACTGTTTACCCCTGAATTGACTTTCAAAGACCATGCATTATCCAGGTTGGTGTACCAATGCATGCTAGTTAAGAATCACAGGAAGAATGTTGAATATTAGTAGCTTACATACATTAGTCATATTTAATTCATAATTAGATATTTAGGGATCACAATCAGACACTTAGATGATTTTACTTTTTTAGATGGTATTTCAGTCCTCTATTTTATGAACTGATGAATAAGACACCTATTGAAGATCAACTGTTTACCCCTGAATTGACTTTCAAAGACCATGCATTATCCAGGTTGGTGTACCAATGCATGCTAGTTAAGAATCACAGGAAGAATGTTGAATATTAGTAGCTTACATACATTAGTCATATTTAGTTCATAATTAGATATTTAGGGATCACAATCTGAAAAAGGAATACATATTATAGTTGATATAGAGGTATTTGAATGGACATGAAATATTACATTTATGTTCAGCATACATATATATTATTGAAATGTGGTATACATTATTATGTATAATTAGAAATTCAGATATTTAAATTTAATTTTTATTACACAATATAATGGTGTATGTTTATTTTCTTTATTTTTAAATTTAATTAATAAATATCTTGATAAAATGTTGAACAAAGTTAGAGCATAGACACAAGATGATTGTAAATGTATTTTATGAATATTTGACAACGTGTGTATTAACTTTGTTAAAATTTTCTTTTTTAATTTCAGATTGTCATCTGATGACTTCCAGGAATATATATATTTTTTTTTCAAGAAACTTTTAATTTTTTAAATTGTAATAATAAACATTTTATTATTAAATACACTCTTTTGAACAGATTACAATAAATATCCATATAATCTGTCAATAAAAAACAATTTGACTCCCATGACTGGTAGTTGGCTATTTGACAAGCACATGCATAAGATCAAATAATGCATTAATTTTTTAAAATCCACTGATTCAGAGAATATTAAATTAAACTATCTTTTTTAAATTAATTGGGGAGTGAGATCCATCGATGCATTTCTTTTGAAATTCTTAGATGTTAAAAAAATTTAGGATATGTAGTCAAAATTTTACAAAAATTATTTTGTTTCACTTTTAAGAAGGGGAAGTGGTTCAATTACATTAAAGTGACAGTGTTGTTGAATGTAAAATTAATTTTATAAGATCTTGTATCTTCCTTAGGTATCTCAAAACATTATTTTCAAAACTTTTTTAATTTTTACAATTAAAAATGGTAGGTCATTTAACTTCATATTTTTCACAAGCTAGTTATTGGATGCCAGGTTAATAGATTTAATTTTCTAGTGGAGTCATTTAACTATAGTTATTAATATTATGTAGTTTTTAAAATCTTACCTCTTGGGTTAGACACCACATATCTATATATAATTTTCATTCCCCTTTAGTTTATTTTGACAATGTTAAATCAACATTCAAAATGTTTTGGTCCTTAAAGGGACATTCACAAAGTATATTGTGTATTGATTTTTTAAAAATTCATAAAAGAATTTAAACATATTTAGAAAGTACTATAGAATTACATTCAGTCTTTAAATATACTTCGAAAAAGATACATCAATGCACATATCTTAGTCAATTACATAAGGCATCTATGTGCAACCAACAATCAGCATCAAAATAGCCTATGTAGATATGTATTTAATCCAAGAATATATATAATTACAATCTAATGATTGAATACCAAAACATATTAAGTTGTTCAAATATTATAATCTTATCCAAAATGCATACATAACATATAGCTTAATGTCCCTCTAAGCTGAAGACTCCGAAATACATCCTTTACAATATATATTTCAGTCAGTGTGTAAAACAATCCAGAAGTTAATCTAAATATGCTTTACTCATATGTTATACTAATTTAGCAAAAGGAAGGTGCCTAGGTTTCAGATTTTTCAAGCATTATTGTGAAATTTCTCTTTAAAGGGACATGAACTCAAAATATACTTAAAGGGAGACAGTTAAAAAATTAATGATTTATACATTCTGAATGAGTATTCTATTTTAAGCAACTTTAAAAATTGTCTCATATTATGAATGTTCCTTGTGATGTTGCTATCATTAATTTAAAAATAAGGCATTAAATAGATAATTTATTTGCTTCAGTACTCTGGACAGAACTTGTTTTTTTTGGTTGGATTAATTTATCCAACAATCATCAAGGACAACCCAGGTTTTTTGCAACAATTGTCCGTAATCTAAAATATCATAATTGATTTGCAAAGAAAGATAACAAGATAATTATTAACATTTGAGAATCGGATTAAATTATAAAGTTGCTTAACATTTCATGCTCAATCTGAATCACAAACGCTAAATTTGTTTGGACAGTGTCCCTTTAAGAGATTTAAAGAGTGTATTTACTTCTCTTCTTATCTTGACATACTTTGCTTGAAAAGCATATCGAGATAGGCTCAGTAGATGAAGATTGGTGGATGCACAGAGATGCCTTATGTGATTGGCTCAACCATGTGCATTTAAATTTCTTCTGTTGAGGATATCTAAATACTAAGATAAATTGATTTACATTTTAAA
Source organism: Bombina bombina (assembly GCF_027579735.1). NCBI lineage: Eukaryota > Metazoa > Chordata > Amphibia > Anura > Bombinatoridae > Bombina > Bombina bombina. Next base: position 176,614,723 of record NC_069508.1, read on the forward strand.
GTCTAAACAATTTTCTATCTCTACAGATCATTTGATACAATTGTTTGTTTGTAATGTCTATTTAAAAATAAAGACGCCATTGCACAATAACATATATGAGCAGTTCAGACAAATACAAGCTCGAGGTTTATTTACTAATAACAAACAAACCTGTAGTTTAACATTTATAAACAGATTATCCAAGTTAATGACATTATAACCTGAATTTGAACATTCAGAAATATTGCGTGGGAAACGCATCTTGAAACACCAGATTAGTATCTTTAAACATTAGAGCCTAATGTCACGCAATAGCACACAATCAATGTGCATTATGAAATACATTTAATAGAGCAATATCAATACTTCACAATAAGTAAAGAAATGGATTTTATGAACAATAAAGACATACAATATTAAATGTGTATTTGTATTAAAGAAACAGACCGTTATTAAACCGAAAAATGTATACAACATTTAATAATGTGACAATATTAGATTTTAAATAGAATGTTATCATTAATATTTAACGGATCACGGATATTAAATCTGCGTCACACATATCCGCATGACAGGCCCATGAGTTACAAATAAGTCTACATGAAAAATGAAGTTACAGCACCACCAGGAGGTATGTGTAAGGAAGTTACTAAGATATGAAACATTAAGGAACGGCCAATCAGAGTTCATCACACAAACACAACTTGAGTCAGGATGGTCTCACAGACATTCTAACAATATTTCAAACTTTTATCCAATCAGATGTACAGATAACTTGTCCCATGGTGCATCTCATGTTTACTTCACCATATAAAAGTCCATTACACGTTGCCATCTTTGTCAGTTCTCTAATGCCTGCAGGCGTACTGTATATATAATTTATATATATATCCAGCATATCCGTAAACCCAGCAGGCATGTCAGCTCCCAGGTTCACCAAGCAGGAGAGCGCTGCACTGGTCCATGCCGTCAAGGACTTTTATCCCCAGCTGTTTGGGAACAAGAGGAGGTTGACAGATGCGCCTGTTAAGAAGGCCCTCTGGGAGTCTATCACCAATGCGGTTAGATTGGTGTGTGACGTCCAGAGGAGCCAGGATCAAATCATGAGGAGATTCGGAGGTTGCGCTTAACAAAAAAAGTCAACCTCATAAGGGACTGGGTACAAGCCCGTAAAAGAGGGGGCCAAAGAAAGGCCCCACGGAAACTATACCTACTCCCTTATGAGGTGACTTTATGCGAGCTCCTCAATCTCCGGGTCCCCAAAAGATTTAGATCCTCTCCATCCTCGGCCTCCTCTTCTTCCCTCCCAGCTGCGGGATCTGAAAGTCCTGACGCGGGGGCCAGGGCAGCTGCTTCTCCGTCCGGTGGCCTGGGAGGAGATGATGGAGAATCTGAACCAGGTAACTATCCAACTTCATATAATATCTTAATATTTTAATTTTTTTACAAAATGTGTATATAGTCAGATACTAAACCTATACAGATCTCACAACATACACTACATATGATGTTTAGATATCTGATTTTAGATTAGTGACACATGAAATAGGAATGATGTTTCTTGCGCTCTACAGAATATGCGTCACAGAGCGAAAATGGAATTGCGCATACACGTTAACATGGGTTTGCTGTAAGTGGCATTGCTTTACACATGTTGGTCAAATGACGGATGCGTAATTCCGTTTGGAATCATTGCACAATGATCGCGAAAATGGAATGGCGCATACACGTTAACATGGGTTTGCTGTAAGTGGCATTGCTTTACACATGTTGGTCAAATGACGGATGCGTAAGTCTGCTTGGAATCATTGCGCAATGATCGCGAAAATGGAATGGCGCATACACGTTAACATGGGTTTGCTGTAAGTGGCATTGCTTTACACATGTTGGTCAAAATGAAATGTGAATTATTATATATGTGAAGAATACTGTATTCTTATTTTCAATATTAGACATAATAAAAAAATAAAAAAGCAGAATCCAAAAAAATTATAACATATGCACATCAATTGATGAGAATGAAATAACACAACAAAATAATTTAAGCTACAGTAAACAACACAACTGATTGAAAATAAGAGTACAGGATATATTTATCATGAATTTAATTGAGGAAACAATTAACTCATGGGACTACCAAAGGATTAATAGTTTTTAATTGATTTGCTAATAATGTAAAGATTTTAAACATGGCATGATTTGTATTAATGATATCCAATCCTCATTTAATATATTACAGATCTGGATGTTGGTGCTGGATCCTCAAGGCAGGGCTTGTCACAGTATGGTATGTCTCATTTTAATTGACATTTGTCTTAGAAACATGGACAGAACATTACATACTAAATCCACATTGTTCAATATTTATATGTATCTGCAAAATGGATTTTAAAACTTTTTGCAAATAAGAATAAATAAAAAAAAAAATAGGATTACATTGTAAGACTACTCTGATTTTGTTTGGAATTTAAGATATCCCATCTATTCTGGATGTCTTAATTTTAATGTAAGATTCTTTGAATGTCCAATTTATATTCTTCCCTTGTGTATTGCTTAATCTTATTTGTATACATTTTTTAAAAATACACACACTTTTGCATATGTTTAGATTTTTAAAATATAGATTCCATTTTTGAAATTGATCACGTCATTTAAGGGACATGCCAACTAAATTTTACATAGAATGATTTTTAAACGTGATTTTATTGTTTTGTTTAAACATTTTATGAGCTACATTGGTTCAGTCTATTGTTTTAGTTCTTTTAAAAAAAATGGATTTTGGTTTAGGTTAAACAATGCATTACTGGTATTATCCGGCTGTTTTTTTATGCATAAATTGGCATTTTTACAAAAGTTAAAATCATGTGTTCAGATAACAGTAGTACATAGTTTCAAAAAGTATACAATTACACATTTAGAGCTTCATGTCCCTTTAATAGATGAAAATTAAATAATTCTTAGGATATCCTTAAATAACATATTAGATTGGAATTGCATGCTCAATCCCATTCATTACATCAACATATGGAGTAGAGAATTCATTAACACCAACATTGTCAAATCAATATATTTTTATATTAAAGGGACACTGAGCTAAAATTATTAATGTTGTCATTCAGATAGAGCATACAATATTAATCAACATTTAAATATAATACTATAATCATATGTGAAATATTCTATTGATAAATGTATTTTAAAATCAAGAATGTACGTTTATCTGCAGCTCAATTTTGGTTGACCAACCTGAGTTTTGATTGATGATTGGTGGATACCTTCAACAAACAATATTTATTGAATCCAATATTGCTTATCTGCATTTAATATTAAAATGTAGCAACATTCCAATTATAATAGGAGTCAATGTAAAATCATTTGGAACAGTTTGAACAGTGAAATCAATGATTGAAATAAATCATGTCAGTGTCCCTTTAATAAACAATAGATTCATTCATCTTTACATTCTTTGGATTAGACAATATTGATATATAATTCACATATTCACTGTTGGAGTTACTTTATAGATATCAGCATACTCTAACAGCACCATGATTACATATTTGTACTAATCAATTTGGTTTTGTATTGTGATAAATATGTGTTGTGTCCTAAACAAGATTACTGTACATTGCACAAATGGCTCGATGTGCCACATGTCTTTGTTTATATTTGTCAGCAGCTGTTATTCAAAATGTGGTTTGTGTGTATTCTTTTAAGAACATTGATCAATGGGTATATTTAGATATGCAATAGCATCGTATGAGATGATTTTGATGTCTAATATAGTCAGAAATTAAACATATGTTCAATACATCATTTTTAACAGAATCCCCTTGATTCAATCAAGCATTTTTTTGGATAATGACTGGTCTATTCTTCACATTTTCAAGTTGATTATTCTTAAAAATTGATACAGATGTGATTTAGTGCTATCCCAAATGTGTTCACTAATATATATCTATATCATTCATAGAGAGAGTTGGTGTGGGGAGCCCTGAGGAATCCAGCACTGACACAGAGCCGCATTTGCGGTCTTCTGGTAAGTCCATTGACTCATTTATATGTCATTGAAGGTGTATTGGTAATCAATATTATGAGCATGATTCTCATGAAGCATAACATTTGAAACAAACATATAATTTACTCCTCTGATTATATATTAATTTTCTTGGAATATTGAAAGATTAATAATTAAAACTTTCTTAGTCTACACCTTTGTTATTCAGAAGATGTATAGCATATGTTTGTTTCCATGTTCATTTTTGACAACAATCATCAAGTGATACACACATGAGAAATCTTAAATGTTCTATGTACTATGCTTTTATGATTTTAAAATTAATACAAACAATAAATTGAAAATCTGAATCATTGAGAATAACAAATCTAATGTCATTTGTATGCTCCATCAAAATGATGTAAATCATAACTTTGGGTGTGTATATCTTTAATGCAACATTGATGTGTGTCTTTGAGCAACAGTAACATATGTTATAATATCTGATCTTAACGTGTACACATGTTATGTTTTACAGAGATTGATTTAACATGTGTGACGGAGGAGGAAGAGGCTGCCTTGAAGTCTGATGGTATGTGAAATATATCTATCATGTTTACAACATGTTGCTTTATTGGAAATCATTTTATTGAAGACATTCAAAGTCTACAGCTTTTGCACTTTAAAAAGGAATACTATTTGTCTGTTCAAATACACTACTGCCCCCTTTATATATCAGGCAGCATGAAGATATGCTTGGATTTGTTTAAATATTTGGATTTTAAATTCATGCCATCATGATGTCATATGCATATTCTAGGCCAAACCACAATAATAATTTTAGAATTGTACAGACAGTCATTGATATTCATCTGAGTGCCTATATGCATACCATATCCTCATGTCATCATTGTTTAGAAATTCAAACACACTTCTAAGTATATTGCAAACATAATCAAGTTGAAATGCGTTGATTTGATTTCATGATGTATGAGATGTTAATATATTTATTATATTTATTTCAGATGGATCCTCTGCTTCTGGTCATCATTGTTCCTCCCCTGCCCAGTCCCCTGCCCAGTCCCTTGCCCAGCCCCCTGCCCAGTCCCCTGCCCAGTACCCTGCCCAGTCCCCTGCCCAGCCCCCTGCCCAGTCCCCTTCCCCTCCCGGCCCTTCCCATTTGTCCTGTCGTATCCCTCCCAAAAAACGCCCCTTCGTCCCCCTTCGCTGCTCTCCCCGTCTTTTGACCCGTACAGCTACCCCAGCTGCCCAGTCCCCAACTCACCACTCCCCAGCTGTACGGGCTACCCCAGAGCAGCAGCCCATCCCTCCCCAACCCAATCCCATCCCTCCCCCCTGTCTCAACCTTCATTGTCCTGGGTGTCGGATTGTCCTTCCCAGGCACAGCTGTAAGTATCATTCAAAATCCACATTATAAGATACTTAAAGGTACACTGAAGGCAAATTGTTTCTATTGTGATTGAAATAGAGCATGCAATGTTAATCAAATTTATAATTTACTACACTTATCAATTATTCTTCATTCTCTTGCTATCTTTATTTAAACAAAGAAATGCCTAGAATTAATTTTAAATAGAAAATAATTGTGGACATCATTTCTTTATTGTTGGATGAATGGATCCATCAACCAGCAGGGACAACCAAAGTTGATAAACAAATATGGCCTGCCCTATAAACCTACATTCTTGCATTCAAAATTTATCTAGAGAATTCAAACATTTAAAGAATATGTGTAATTTTTTAATATTTGTAATGTCATGCTCTATCTGAATCAGTCAATTAAATATTTAGGTTCAGTGTCCCTTTAATTTGATATCACTACATATACCAATCACCACTACTTGGATCCAACAATTTATGTACAAATTTTGATACATTATCTCTTGTCTAACCCCTTGGGAATGTAATTTCTTCAGGTTTCTATGTTTACACAGCTTGTCCTCAACGCCAAAATGTTTAAGGATAGGTGTGCCTACCACAGTATAATTAAAATATTTAAATTGCTAATGTAAGTACAATGTAAATCCATTAACAAGATTTTATACACTCAAGCTGTATAAGTGGATCATCGAAAACCAATTAAAGGGGACAACATGTTTGAGTAAACTGTCCCTTTAATGATTTCGGTCTGTCTGAATAACATATTTAATGTGTAAAGAATCAATTTTAACAAATTGATGTAAAGAATGATTTGTCTTTATGATGACAATGTATCTTTGCTTATTTTTTCTTCTGTTGTGTAATTATCCTTAATATTTGATTTATTCTTTATTTTAGGCTGTGACTCAGCATGGCTCATGCTAGAAGGTATAGCACGAGTAGAGCAGGCCGTGTTGAGGAACGCAGCTGTCCTGAGAGGGATGAACAACACCATGCAGGCCCAGCTCCGGGTTCAGGATTTGACTCTGCGTCAAATCATGCTATTAAATTCAAGGCCTGAATCTGGAGCTGGACATGCACAGGACGATGAAGAGGATGACCAGTAAGTGGAGGATCTGGAGATGCTCCAAGGTCGCAGATAAGAATCCTCCGTCCACATGTTGATGTTTTTGTTGTTGTTGCCATTTGGCCTTTTTTTAAGTTTATTGTTGTGCCTGTTGCACTCTTTTACCTTGTCATATGGCTCAAATGGGGCTATGGTGGCCCTTGGCAACTCTCTTCATGGACTGTGATGCACTCTGTTACCTTGTCATATATCTACAATGGGGCTATGCTGGCCCTTGGCAACTCTCTTCATGGACTGTGATGCACTCTGTTACCTTGTCATATGGCTCCAATGGGGCTATGGTGGCCCTTGGCAACTCTCTTCATGGACTGTGATGCACTCTGTTACCTTGTCATATATCTACAATGGGGCTATGGTGGCCCTTGGCAACTCTCTTCATGGACTGTAATGCACTCTGTTACCTTGTCATATGGCTCCAATGGGGCTATGGTGGCCCTTGGCAACTCTCTTCATGGACTGTGATGCACTCTGTTACCTTGTCATATATCTACAATGGGGCTATGGTGGCCCTTGGCAACTCTCTTCATGGACTGTGATGCACTCTGTTACCTTGTCATATATCTACAATGGGGCTATGCTGGCCCTTGGCAACTCTCTTCATGGACTAAGATGCACTCTGTTACCTTGTCATATATCTACAATGGGGCTATGCTGGCCCTTGGCAACTCTCTTCATGGACTGTGATGCACTCTGTTACCTTGTCATATGTCTCCATTTTCCAGATCTTTACCATATTATTTATAAACGTTGTTGTTTTCTGACATACTAATAAAAGGCATGTCATTGCACGATTCTTTGTCCTCCTTATTCATGTCATTGATTGAAATCTCTATTTTATCTGGTTGATCCTTAAAGGGACATACCCAAAATAATGTTGTTTCCTGAATCATATATGTAATACAATTGTAAATGACTTTAAGATTAACATCTCCAATGTAATTTTTATTTTTGTCTTTATATTGTTATCTAAAATCTTTATCATTGCATGATTATGATTAGCATAGTAATTGTTTTATATATGTATATAAAGATTGTTATATATGTATATTTCAAATTTCACATCCATGTGTGTATTTATAAACTCTGCATGAATTGATGCACCTTTAACAAATGATCTGAGGATTGATACAATGATATAATCCCTGTAAAGTGTTCATTTTCTTGAAATAGTATTGTCTCTGTGTATCCTCTTTTTATAAATAAAAATCATGTCCCTTTAAGTGATGGTGAGCACAATTGTTAATGAATGTATTTCCATTTCTAAAGCGTTTTTGTCCTTTTTACATGAACAAGGACATATAATCTTAATAATAAACAATCTTATTGTAATGTTGACAGCACATGTATTTCATTTTCTATTCTATCTTATTGTAAAAGTGTAACCAAATCAATCTCTGTGTGTAATGCGCATATTTTTTATGAGGAATATGTTTTTCAAAATATTGTTAAAAAATACTTCTCCTCCCATATATGGCTATAGGTAGTCTGACCATATTTCAACTTGAATAAATGACCCGTTTGATCAATACATGTGTCATTATTGTTATTCCCAAACAATCTAAACATATCTTAAAACATCAATGGCATATGTATTTCTCATGTGTATCTTTTAAATGTTAAAGATATACACCATAGCTATAGTTAAAGGGACAGTCAAGTCCGAAAAGATGAATCATGATTTCGTGAAATTCCTAGATATCAATCTAGACACATACTAGTTTCAAAAAAATAAATACATTTCTTAGTGATATGCCAAGCTGTCAACTGAGTCCTTGTATTGGCTGCGGTTTTTCTGCGATCGCGGATGCGCCATGTTGCTTAAGACGTCACTTGCCAGGCTGTCCAATGATTCCTTGTATTGACTGACGTTTCTACGCGATCAAGGATGCACCTTTTATTGGATGGCGTTTTTACGCGATCAAGGATGCGCCTTTTTTTTTGTTTGCGTTGTTACGTGATCAGGAATGTGCCTTTTATTGGATTGCGTTCTTACGTGATCAAGGAAGCACCATGTTAATTAAGACGTCACATGCAAAGGTAAAAAAACGTCTGATTGTATTACGTAGTCCCGCAATATTTGTTTGTGCACGTTAAACACGTTTGTGAATGAAGCCAAGTTTAAAAACATTGTGAATATGGATTGTTTGCATCATGTTACATTGTTGAACCATAGCTGATAAAGACCACCACATTCTCTTTTGCTGGATGTCTGGTTGAATAAACGAACGAAAGCAAAATGTTTTCATACATAAGATATTTCGAGGCAAGTGCAAATCTCTATAGTCCATGTTGTTTAATATGTTTGTCAACAATATGTTCCTTTTTATGTAAAATGACTGTTGTGTTTAATGTTAAAGATATCTAATTCATAAATATGCGCTATTGTGTTAGAATCAAGTAATCAATATGCATTTATCTTTATCATATGCTAAATATATGATGCCGACTTCTTCTAAAAGTAATTTCGTCGTATATTCTATTAAAGGTTCATTAGACACTCACATTATAAATCAAAACTTTTTATTTTGTCTCTAGTTAGATAGTCCATTGTTTAACAAATACACGTTTCATTTTGCTTCTGTTCAAAGAAAATGTAAGTAATTTTCAGACTCCTCGCCAAGCCTCTGAGTTTCATGTGAGTACCATCTCCAGCTTTCTCCTGTTTGTGTAAAGGGTCTTTTCATATGTTAATGATGGGGTATTGTCTTGTTTTACGGTTGTAATGGGGGTTCATCTATATTTTCAATAGAGGTAACCCGATTTTCTTTGAAAGTGTTTAAAGCTTTGTAATATTGATATCAGTATATGTTAATCTTGTTGTTTCTAGTAGTGTCTATTACATACAGTTCTGTTAAAAATATAGTATACTGTCCCTTTAATGCAAATGTTTATTTTTGTATCATGTATGAGTTCCACATTGGTTAATCTCCAAATATATTATTGTTAGCATATTTTCACCCCCCACTCCTAAAAGGACTTTAAACCATATTCATTGTTAAAACAAATGTCTTTCTAAAAATAAATTAACACAATAATGTCTCTTTAAGAAAATAGACTTTATTTAACACGTCAATATAAATCTGATTTCAATATTTATTGTTTGAACAAGTACATGTAGATATACCAACAATATTCAAATATATGTTAGCATATGTAATTTTGTTAAAGGGACAGTTTAGAAAACAAATAATGTTTTGCATTATTCTAAAAGTCAATTTTGTAATATCAATGATATCAAAGGTTTCTCACCAATTAATAATTTGTCTGTGTTTATTTTAATTTGCTAGCTAAACCTATGAGGTTTGTGTGCTCATTTCTTAGAGCTTGAAGAGTGCATGTAATCATTATACAATTTGACCACTAGAGGGCATTTGGATAGCATTTGTATATGTAAAACCTTGTGCTCATACAGCATATTATTTACCATGTATTGATCATTGATATCTAAAATGTTGTTATGTCAGAACAACAAATAAGTGGTCATTTTTCATAGTCATAGATACAAGGGTAAGCACATAAGTCACACGTATTTCTCCATGTTTTGTTGTTTCCAACTTGATAATGCGTAATACAGTGTTTTCTTTGTAATCAATAATTTTCTGACTGTCCCTTTAAGCTGTGTTATTGGCATTCAAACAGTAATATGCCATCATGGATAATTGTAATGGTAATTTTGTTTGCGATTCGGGAAACAGTTTGGACATCACATCACAGAAACCAATCAATATCATGAACAAGGATAGGTATGTGATGATGTGGTTTTCACACACTTATAACCCACACTCTGCAAACAATCTGCCTCCAGGGACCCGGTCCTATAGAAGTAGATTATATACAGAGTGTGGTCCACAAGTGTATGAAAACCACATCATCACATACCTATCCATTACACATTAAATAAAAAAAACATTAAACATGAAAACAAATACTTACTTCCTCTTCCTTCCCCTCTTCCCACGGGGCTGAGGCTCTGGGAGGGGCAACTGCCAACTCTGACGAGTTCTCCTTGGAGATGTTGTGGGAAGAGTGGAAGGAAGAGTACTGGGACGACCAAGGTGAGGAGGAGAAGATGGCTGAGGAGGAGACGATGGCTGAGGAGGAGAAGATGGCTGAGGAGGAGAAGATGGCTGAGGAGGAGGAGGTGGCTCGGCAGGAGGAGATGGCCCGGCAGGAGAAGATGGCCCGGCAGGAGAAAATGGCCCAGCAGCAGGAGGCCCAGCAGCAGGAGTCCCAGCAGCAGGAGGCCCAACAGCAGGAGGCGGACCAGGAGGCAGACCAGCATGCGCCTCCCGGAAAAAATTAAACATCTCTTGGTGTAGATTAATGATTCTGTTTTGCCCTTCTTCTATTCTATTAAGTATGTTTATTATTTGGTTTTGGCCTTCAATTATTTGGTTTTGTCCTTCAAGAATTCGAGTTCAGCCTTCTATATTTTGTATCCGGGAGTTACGTATCTGGTCTATGTAGTCTAGTAGAATCCGCACCTCCGCTATTTCCTGTTGTTGTGCTTGGCGGGGTGCGGGGTGCCCGTGCACGGCGGGGTGCGGGTCCTTGAGGGGCCTCTGGTTCCGCGGCCTCCTCCTCTGCTTCCGGGGCCTCTTCATCTGCTTCCATGCCCTCTTCGTCAGGGGGGGCCTCTTCCCTCCGAAGTGGAAATTCCTCCCCACCACTCTCATCCCGGGGAGATGGAGGAGGCTGTATTTGTTGTGCTGCCTCCTCCCCAGACTCTGTATATTTGAAAAAAATAAAAAATGTATATATTAGCATATTTCCAAATCAAGCTTTAAATGACTTAGCTTACGATACAATTACAAATGCAGAATCATTAATCCACTTTGAAATCTAACAATCAATACGATTTCCGCATTTTCTAAACCGTGTTTGTGATATCTCTGTTAAATCTGAATGTTTTAGCGTTTGTTTTCAGTCTGTTTAAATGCACACCTAACCTATAGCCTAGATACTGATGTAACCGCAAAGTAATTGTGAATGCGTGTAAATAACGTTATAGCATTAATCTGATCCTTAAAGGGACATGAAACCCAATGTTTTATCTTTCATGATTTAGAAGCATACATTTATAATCAACTTTCTAATGTACTTTTCTTATCTAATTAGCTTCATTCTCTGGATATTCTTTGCTGAAAAGCATATCTAAATATGCTTAGAAGATGCTGATTGTTAGCTGAATATAGCTGCCTCCTGTGATTGGTTCACCGTGTGCATGGCTATTTCTTCATTAAAATATATCTCAAGAATGATTCAAATTAGGTAATATAAGTACATTTGAATGTTTTGTCAAATTGTATTCGCTACCTTAATCATGAAAGTAAAGGTTTGCGTATAGTGTCCCTTGAAATACATTCGTTTGTGAATTTATTCTTAAATGAGCTTACCATCAGATGAGAATGGCAGGTTCCCGGTATCAATTCCTCCGATACCGACTACATCCACCTCGGAGATGCTGGGCCGCAACATTTCCTCCCATCGGCAGTACTCGATTTCCAGGGCAGGGCCGCCACCGGTTCCTGCGGAATGTCGGGCCTCCAGGCTTAACTTTTTCTTGAGATCCATCTTACAGTCCCGGTAGCGATGTTTTATAGAGTCCATATCTCTGTTCCGGCCACCCACTGCATTGACTGCATTCCTTATCTCATGCCAGAGCTTCCTCTTCTCAGTCGGGGTGGTCTTCTGGTGCTGTAGCCTCCTATACCTGGCCATATAGGCCTCTACGAGGGCCTCCTTCTCCTCCATCGAAAACCTCGCCTCCCTAGTCGCCTTGGCCTTCCCCTGTGACGATGCCCTCTGTTTCCCGGACTGTGAAGCCCTACTCTGTCCGCCACTGGGCCCAGCCACTTGTTCATCTTGAACCAAGTGGCTGGGTCCACCCACCGCTTCCACCCCCGCTTCCTGCCCCCCTTCCTGCCCTGTTCCTCTCCCCCTCCCTCTCCTCCCCCCTCTACCTCTCCCCTGCCTGCCCTCAATTTGTTCCCTAAACTAAACCCCAAATAATCAAACAAAAAGTGAGTGTGATGAAATGAAAGGGGGTCAAAATAAAGAACTAAAAAGACAAAATAAGTGCTGAAAGTGTGAGAGGGATCTAAAAAAACAAAGAGGGTAAGAAGTATTTAAATAAACCAAAAGAAGAAGAAGACTAAAAGGAGGATATGTAAACTAAATGTAACTAGGGGATGGGTATGGGATGGGGATGGGGTATGGGATAAGAGTAAATGGGATGAAAGGGAATGGGACTACAGGGAATGGGGTATGGAGTGTAGTATGAGGGCGTATGGGGTATGGAGTGTATGTAGTGTTATTGATAAGTGTATGTATGTATTGAATGTGTTTGCGTGTAAATGTGTTAAATGTACAGAAAAATCAATCGCTCGCTAACTCACACTACTACTAATTCTCACTAACTCACACTACTACTAATTCTCACTAACTCACACTCCCACTAACTCTCAATAACTCACACTAGCACTAACTCACGCTCCCACTAACTGACTCTCTCACACTACCACTAACTCTCACTAACAACTCCCACTAACTCACTCACGCTCCCACTAACTGACTCTCTCCCACTCCCACTAACTCCCACTCCCACTAACTCACTCACGATAACACTAACAACTGACTCTCTCACACTAACACTAACTCACTCACAATAATGCACAAACTCTCTAATCTTAAACCTCCAATCTCCAAAGACCCACCAGCAACACAGTCAAAGAAGCCATGCTTGTGTGGTGCTTATATACCCTGTGTAAATGTTTAATAATGTACCAATTTCCGTTGTAAATTGTGTTCAGGTGTGCTTTATTAGCAATTAATATTAGTGCAATGTGTATTAGTTGTGTGAATTTGCGCATGCTCATTTGGAGTTAGTATTTGTGGAATGTGTAGAATGCGATGATGTCATAGTGCTCGTTTTCTATAACATTGTCCAATAGTATTCTGTTTAAATGTGAATTTGCGATGCTGTGTTATTAGTGAAGTGTTGTATATGTATGTTTGTCCTAATATACAGGGAGTGCAGAATTATTAGGCAAGTTGTATTTTTGAGGATTAATTTTATTATTGAACAACAACCATGTTCTCAACGAACCCAAAAAACTCATTAATATCAAAGCTGAATAGTTTTGGAAGTAGTTTTTAGTTTGTTTTTAGTTATAGCTATTTTAGGGGGATATCTGTGTGTGCAGGTGACTATTACTGTGCATAATTATTAGGCAACTTAACAAAAAACAAATATATACCCATTTCAATTATTTATTTTTACCAGTGAAACCAATATAACATCTCAACATTCACAAATATACATTTCTGACATTCAAAAACAAAACAAAAACAAATCAGTGACCAATATAGCCACCTTTCTTTGCAAGGACACTCAAAAGCCTGCCATCCATGGATTCTGTCAGTGTTTTGATCTGTTCACCATCAACATTGCATGCAGCAGCAACCACAGCCTCCCAGACACTGTTCAGAGAGGTGTACTGTTTTCCCTCCTTGTAAATCTCACATTTAATGATGGACCACAGGTTCTCAATGGGGTTCAGATCAGGTGAACAAGGAGGCCATGTCATTAGATTTTCTTCTTTTATGCCCTTTCTTGCCAGCCACGCTGTGGAGTACTTGGACGCGTGTGATGGAGCATTGTCCTGCATGAAAATCATGTTTTTCTTGAAGGATGCAGACTTCTTCCTGTACCACTGCTTGAAGAAGGTGTTTTCCAGAAACTGGCAGTAGGACTGGGAGTTGAGCTTGACCCGAAAAGGCCCCACAAGCTCATCTTTGATGATACCAGCCCAAACCAGTACTCCACCTCCACCTTGCTGGCGTCTGAGTCGGACTGGAGCTCTCTGCCCTTTACCAATCCAGCCACGGGCCCATCCATCTGGCCCATCAAGACTCACTCTCATTTCATCAGTCCATAAAACCTTAGAAAAATCAGTCTTGAGATATTTCTTGGCCCAGTCTTGACATTTCAGCTTGTGTGTCTTGTTCAGTGGTGGTCGTCTTTCAGCCTTTCTTACCTTTGCCATGTCTCTGAGTATTGCACACCTTGTGCTTTTGGGCACTCCAGTGATGTTGCAGCTCTGAAATATGGCCAAACTGGTGGAAAGTGGCATCTTGGCAGCTGCACGCTTGACTTTTCTCAGTTCATGGGCAGTTATTTTGCGCCTTGGTTTTTCCACATGCTTCTTGCGACCCTGTTGACTATTTTGAATGAAACGCTTGATTGTTCGATGATCACGCTTCAGAAGCTTTGCAATTTTAAGAGTGCTGCATTCCTCTGCAAGATATCTCAATATTTTTGACTTTTCTGAGCCTGTCAAGTCCTTCTTTTGACCCATTTTACCAAAGGAAAGGAAGTTGCCTAATAATTATGCACACCTGATATAGGGTGTTGATGTCATTAGACCACACCCCTTCTCATACAGAGATGCACATCACCTAATATGCTTAATTGGTAGTAGGCTTTCGAGCCTATACAGCTTGGAGTAAGACAACATGCATAAAGAGGATGATGTGGTCAAAATACTCATTTGCCTAATAATTCTGCACTCCCTGTATAGTGATATTGAATGCGATTATTTTGCTAGTGTATGTATATATTTTTTTTCCTTGTTGTTATTTAGCGTATTTCCGCATCTTAAAGTATATGCGTATTCCCTGTATTAAATTTTAATAAAAATCCCCCCGCTTGTGAATGTGTAATGCTTCTGTGCTTTGTTGAGTGATTGTTGTTGTGACATTTGCGGAGTGTTATTGTTGTGCATGATGTGGTATGCGTCATATGACCAAGCTGTGCGTATTTCTCGCGAGATCGAGTGTTAGGTGAAAAAAGCTATTTATTTTGCTTTTCCATTGATCTCTATGGGAGACTGTCTAACGCGGGCAGGATTCCGCGTGTGAAATACACGCATTATGAGCATCGTTAGATGGTCTTTTTTGAACTCTAAATACCGGAGTCAAACAATGCCGTGCGTTAGACATAAACCACGCGTAGCGTTAGCAGCCCATCTACCGCCAAACTCCAAATCTAGCCGTAAGAAAGCACACCTGAACCTCCTATACTTTGCAAACCGGTACATCATTTAACATTTACATAGGGTATATAAGCATGCTCTAAGCATGGCTTCTTTGACTGTATTGCTTTTTCGACTTAGGTGCAGGTCTAGGCGTTGGAGGGTTTGGAGAGATTTGAGAGTAGAGAGATTTTAGAGTAGAGAGATTTTAGAGTAGAGAGATTTTAGAGTAGAGAGATTTAGTGAGAGTTAGTTAGTGTGAGAATTAGTTAGTGTGAGTTAGTGTGAGAGTTAGTTAGTGTGAAAGTTAGTTAGTGTGAGAGAGTGAGTTAGTGTGAGTTAGTGAGCGAGAGTTTGTTTGGGTGAGTGTGCGAGTGTTTTGTTCCTACATTCATTATATAAACACATTTACACGCAAACACATTCAATACATACATACACTTATCACTAACACTCCATACACTCCATACCCCATTCCCTCTCATCTCATACTGCACTCCATACCCCATTTCCTTTCATCCCATAACCCATTCCCTTTAAGCCCATACCCCATTCCCTTTCATCCCATAGGTTTTTGTTTAATTAAAAAACTTACGGCTAGATTTGGAGTTTTGTGTTAGAAGGGGTGCGATAGCTACGTGTCCTTTTTTTTGGCCGCACCTTTTAAATACCGCTGGTATTTAGAGTTCACAGAATGGCTGCGTTAGGCTCCAAAAAGGGAGCGTAGAGCATAATTTACTGCCATTGCAACTCTCAATACCAGCGGTGCTTACGGACGCGGCCAGCTTCAAAAACGTGCTCGTGCACGATTCCCCCATAGGAAACAATGGGGCATTTTGAGCTGAAAAAAAACCTAACACCTGCAAAAAAGCAGCGTTAAGCTCCTAACGCAGCCCCATTGTTTCCTATGGGGAAACACTTCCGAAGTCTGCACCTAATACCCTAACATGTACCCTGAGTCTAAACACCCCTAACCTTACACTTATTAACCCCTAATCTGCCGCCCCCTCTATCGCTGACCCCTGCATATTTTTTTTAACCCCTAATCTGCCGCTCCGTACACTGCCACAACCTACATTATCCCTATGTACCCCTAATCTGCTGCCCCTAACACCGCCGACCCCTATATTATATTTATTAACCCCTAATCTGCCGTCCCCAACGTCGCCACCAGCTACCTACAATAATTAACCCCTAATCTGCTGACCGGACCTCACCGCTACTATAATAAATGTATTAACCCCTAATCCGCCTCACTCCCGCCTCAATAACCCTATAATAAATAGTATTAACCCCTAATCTGTCCTCCCTAACATCGCCGACACCTAACTTCAATTATTAACCCCTAATCTGCCGACCGGACCTCACCGCTACTCTAATAACTGTATTAACCCCTAAAACTAAGTCTAACCCTAATACTAACACCCCCCTAAATTAAATATAATTTAAATCTAACAAAATAAATTAACTCTTATTAAATAAATTATTCCTATTTAAATCTAAATACTTACCTGTAAAATTAATCCTAATATAGCTACAATATAAATTATAATTATATTGTAGCTATTTTAGGATTAATATTTATTTTACAGGCAACTTTGTATTTATTTTAACCAGGTACAATAGCTATTAAATAGTTATTTACTATTTAATAGTTACCTAGTTAAAATAATTACAAAATTACCTGTAAAATAAATCCTAACCTAAGTTACAATTAAACCTAACACTACACTATCAATAAATTAATTAAATAAAATACCTACAAATAACTACAATTAAATACAATTACATAAACTAACTAAAGTACAAAAAATAAAAAAAGCTGTTACAAAAAATAAAAAAATAGGTTACAAACATTTAAAAAATATTACAACAATTTTAAGCTAATTACACCTAATCTAAGCCCCCTAATAAAATAACAAAGCCCCCAAAATAAAAAAATTCCCTACTCTATTCTACATTAAAAAAGTTCAAAGCTCTTTTACCTTACCAGCCCTTAAAAGGGCCTTTGTGGGGCATGCCCCAAAGAAAACTGCTCTTTTGCCTGTAAAAGAAAAATACAACCCCCCCAACATTAAAACCCACCACCCACATACCCCTAATCTAACCCAAACCCCCCTTAAAATAACCTAACACTAATCCCCTGAAGATCATCCTACCTTGAGTCGTCTTCACTCAGCTGAGCCACCGATGGAACTGAAGAGGAGATCCGGAGTGGCAGAAGTGATCCTCCAAGGGGCGCTGAAGAAGTCTTCCATCCGATGAAGTGATCCTCCAGGCGGCGCTGAAGAAGTCTTCCATCCGGGCGATGTCATCTTCCAAGCGGGGTCTTCAATCTTCTTTCTTCAGGATCCATCTTCATCCCGCCGACGCGGAACATCCTTCTTTCCCGACGGACTACCGACGAATGAAGGTTCCTTTAAGGGACGTCATCCAAGATGGTGTCCCTCGAATTCCGATTGGCTGATAGGAGTCTATCAGCCAATCGGAATTAAGGTAGGAAAATTCTGATTGGCTGATGGAATCAGCCAATCAGATTCAAGTTCAATCTGATTGGCTGATTGGATCAGCCAATCGGATTGAACTTGAATCTGATTGGCTGATCAGCCAATCGGAATTCGAGGGACGCCATCTTGGATGACGTCCCTTAAAGGAACCTTCATTCGTCGGTAGTCCGTCGGGAAAGAAGGATGTTCCGCGTCGGCGGGATGAAGATGGATCCTGAAGAAAGAAGATTGAAGACCCCGCTTGGAAGATGACATCGCCCAGATAGAAGACTTCTTCAGCGCCGCTTGGAAGATGATATCGCCCGGATGGAAGACTTCTTCAGCGCCGCCTGGAGGATCACTTTATCGGATGGAAGACTTCTTCAGCGCCCCTTGGAGGATCACTTCTGCCGCTCCGGATCTCCTCTTCAGTTCCATCTGTGGCTCGGCTGAGTGAAGACGACTCAAGGTAGGATGATTTTCAGGGGATTAGTGTTAGGTTATTTTAAGGGGGGTTTGGGTTAGATTAGGGGTATGTGGGTGGTGGGTTTTAATGTTGGGGGGGTTGTATTTTTCTTTTACAGGCAAAAGAGCAGTTTTCTTTGGAGCATGCCCCACAAAAGACCCTTTTAAGGGCTGGTAAGGTAAAAGAGCTTTGAATTTTTTTAATGTAGAATAGGGTAGGGAATTTTTTTATTTTGGGGGGCTTTGTTATTTTATTAGGGGGCTTAGATTAGGTGTAATTATCTTAAAATTGTTGTAATATTTTTTAAATGTTTGTAACCTATTTTCTTATTTTTTGTAACTTAGCTTTTTTTATTTTTTGTACTTTAGTTAGTTTATGTAATTGTATTTAATTGTAGTTATTTGTAGGTATTATATTTAATTAATTTATTGATAGTGTAGTGTTAGGTTTAATTGTAGGTAATTGTAGTTAATTTATTTAATTAATTTATTGATAGTGTAGTGTTAGGTTTAATTGTAACTTAGGTTAGGATTTATTTTACAGGTAATTTTGTAATTATTTTAACTAGGTAACTATTAAATAGTTATTAACTATTTAATAGCTATTGTACCTAGTTAAAATAAATACAAAGTTGCCTGTAAAATAAATATAAATCCTAAAATAGCTACAATATAATTATTCGTTATATTGTAGCTATATTAGGATTTATTTTACAGGTAAGTATTTAGATTTAAATAGGAATAATGTATTTAATAGTTAATTTATTTTGTTAGATTTAAATTATATTTAATTTAGGGGGGTGTTAAGGTTAGGGTTAGACTCAGCTTTAGGGGTTAATAAATTTATTAGAGTAGCGGTGAGGTCCGGTCGGCAGATTAGGGGTTAATAATTGAAGTTAGGTGTCGGCGATGCTAGGGAGGATAGATTAGGGGTTAATACTATTTATTATAGGGTTATTGAGGCGGCAGTGAGGCGGATTAGGGGTTAATAACTTTATTATAGTAGCGGCGAGGTCCGGTCGTGTAGGTAGCTGGCGGCGACATTGTGGGGGGAAAATTAGGGGTTAATAAATATAATATAGGGGTCGGCGGTGTTAGGGGCAGCAGATTAGGGGTACATAAGTATAACGTAGGTGGCGGCGGTGTGCGGTCGGCAGATTAGGGGTTAAAAAAATTTAATAGAGTGGCGGCGATGTGGGGGACCTCGGTTTAGGGGTACATAGGTAGTTTATGGGTGTTAGTGTACTGTAGAGCACAGTAGTTAAGAGCTTTATGAACCGGCGTTAGCCCCAAAAGCTCTTAACTCCTGTTTTTTTTCTGCGGCTTGAGTTTTGTCATTAGAGTTATAATGCTCACTTCAGCCAAGACTCTAAATACCGGCGTTAGAAAGATCCCATTGAAAAGATAGGATACGCAAATGGCGTAGGGGGATCTGCGGTATGGAAAAGTCGCGGGTGCAAAGTGAGCGTTAGACCCTTTAATGACTGACTCTAAATACCAGCGGGCGGTAAAAAGCAGCGTTAGGGTTCCCTAACGCTGGTTTTGACGGCTACCGCAAAACTCCAAATATAGGTGTTATTGTTTACATATCCTCATTTTCGTCTTTTTCCACATATACGTTTGTCTGTTTAATACCCCTTACCCTCTTTTATTTATATCCCATTCGCACTTTCAGCATTTTTTACTTTTTGATCATTATTTTGACCCCCTTTCATTTGGGCACCTTCACATTTTGTTTAAAAACATGAAACTAAAAAATCTCCCGGCGGGAGGAAGCTATCAATAAAATTACTAATAATGTAGTATCAGAAAAATAAAATAAAATAAAACAAAAATAAAGTGTATACAATAAAAATCAATGATAATCTCATACACTACAGAATGCACAATGAGTTAAAATAACACAATAGAGCAAAAAAAGTTCATATCCATGAAAATGACAAATTCCACAGTAGGAGGCGTGAGTGCGGTGAGCGGACTCCAAATGATAGGAAGACACTGAAATTGGAAAAGATCCCAATCAAAATTGGAAGAAAAACCAAATCTAAGGTGCTTTTAAGTACTTACCCTGGGAGGATTTGGCTTCGGTCACAATGAGTAGTCCTTTAGCTCAAGGATCTGAAAGCGTCCGTTATGCTATTTCACATAGCGTGCAGAAGGTGGTCTTGTACAAAGTATCCGCTATGTTGCGGTTTGAAAATCATCACTTAGTGACAGGACTACGGATGCCAGTATGGGACATTTCAGCCATTCATGGCCTTTTTCAAGCTCTACAGATAATGCGCCCATGGTGCTTTATATACCCGCACGCCAGTGGCATCGCTACAGGGGGGGCAAGGGGGGGGCAGTTGCACCCCCTAGATTTTCTTTGCCCCCCCTGTATGCCCCCCCCAGAGATCACTTTCATCTGCCTGTTGTGCCGGTCCGCCACCCTGACAGTTTTAAATCAGAGCGTTGCCGTGGGTTACCATGGAAACACTCTAAAACATTTGCTGCAGTGCTAAGTGGGAAAGAAGGAGCTGTCTGCGGGCAGACAAGCTCTTAGCTCCATATCCCACAGGACCGCCAGGGTTCAGGACAGGATTCCCCCCTCCCTGGTATAAAGTAGTGGCAGATCCAGGGGGAGGGTAACGGGGCAATTGTCCCTCCCAACAGCTAGGACCGTGTGTGCGACTGCGTGTAAGCAGACTGAGGCAGCACTAGCTTAATGCAAAATAGGTGGTTGCCTAAGGCTGCATATAAGCAGGGGCCTCGCAGCACCAATCCTGCACAGTACTGCTTACAGTAATAGGCAAACAGCTGCTCTCCTCCACGCAGGTAGTGCACCGCAACAACAACACTACTTTTAAAAATAAAAAAGGCGCCAAGATTGTACAGCATGAGCGAGCTGTCAGATGTTTAGAACTACAGAGGTAACATGTAGTATATGTTGTGCTAAAGACAGTGCAGGGAATCCAATTGGTGTGTCACTATCACCACTTGAAGGAGGCAGGTGGGAGGAGTTTCCCATGAGCAGAGTGTACTCTGTATCTCCTCTCTGCTTCCATGCTGGTGTAGTGCCAGCCCATGCCTTGCTTACAGACTCTACTATCTGCTTTAGTGAAGTAAGTAGCAGAACGCAAGAAGCCTAATAAAAACTTCAGTGCAGTGATAAATAAATAATACCTAGCTAGACTGACTGTAGTTATGTACCTCTTTCTGGCCTGAATGTCTTTTCAAAATTTATTTTTGTATTTTAAAATTATCTAATGCAATGCTCCGTGTTTGCCCTAAGGAATAAGGGGGAGGAGTTTCCCACTAGGAGAGTGTACTGTATCTGCACTCTGCTGCTGGCTTCCTGGGTTTGCACCAGCCTCTCATACTCTTCTGCATGCTTCAGTGAGGCATGCAACAGCAGAACAAGCAGCCTAAAAACACAACTCCTAGTGCAGTTTAAGGTCAGTACTGTGTATGCATCTAACAGCTAGCCTTTAGCATTGCCCCTCTTGCTGGTTATGTGATTTGTCATTATTAGTGCTGTGTGCATGTAAGGCTTGCAGTCCTAAAAAAAGTACCATATATTCTTTTAATTAATCTTCTTTTATTTTGTTGTTTGTTATGGGCTCAAATATCTTTTCAAAATATTAAATTTCATTATGCAGTCATACTATGCTATCATGAAGGTTTTATTTATTTGAAGATTTTATATATATATAATATGTCTGTGTGTATATATATATGTATGTATGTATATATATATATATATATATATATATATACACATACAGTATATATATATATATATATATATATATATATATATATATATATATATATATATATATATATATATACATGCATTTTTATTGTGCAGTGATATATACACTTACCAATTAGTCAGGGGGATTACTACAAACTAATTTGTATATGTATGCATCTGTGTAATAATACTATATCCACTACAGCCCCTATACCCCCAATACAGCTCCTATCCCCTTACTATAGCCCCTAAACCCTCTACCTCACTACAGCCCCTATCCTCCTCACTACAGCCCCTATACCACCAATACAGCCTCTATCCCCTCACTATAGCCCCTATATCCCCAATACAACCCCTATACCCCATCTACAGCTATCACTATCAGGCAGCCTGTAGATGCTGGAATCTGAGTGATTCCAGTATGTACAGGGCTGAACATGCTGGAATCAGTTAGATTCCACTATGTACTGTCTGCCTGGGCATGATAGGATTGTGATTGCTAATAGCAATCACACTCCTATCAATCTCAGACAGCCTGTACATGCTGGGATGTGTGACATCCCAGCATGTACAGAGCTGTTACTAAGTGCCACTGCTTAGAGGCATTTAGTAACAGCTCTAAATAGCTGCCCAATGCTTCTGATGTCTGTAACAACCAGTCACAGCCATCAGAAGCCCTGAGTGACAGCTGATCCCAGTGCCTTCTGGGATCCGCTGTCACTGGACAATTACAGGTTTTAATAGTAATAGCCACAGATCAGGTAGTGAGAATGACTACATGCCATAATCACTACCTTATCTGAATAGCAAGCCAATGTAAAAATACATTGGCTTGCTAGGTCCCCTACTCTCTGTCACATGACATTACAAAAAAAAGTATTGGTATCAGCAAGTACCTAAAAAAAAAAGTATTGTTACTCATACTCGGTCATTAAAAAATTGTATTGGTGCATCCCTAGTTCATAGGTAACTGTCTATCTAACTAAGGGTGAACTAAGGGTGAATATGGATACTTGAAATTGCAATATGGATTCCTTTGGGATATATTTAATAACCAGACTATATAATCATTGAGAGATCCTCCACTCAGAGGTTTATTTTGTGCTGTGTACTAAATAACACTTGGTAAAACGCACACTTGGTTCGCATGGCCTATCTGCTCACAATTTGCACTTCATGCTAATGGTCAATGCGTTTGCAGCTTGTATACTGCACGTATGGTGGATGTGTTTAGTTTAATCAGGGTATGCACTTTATTTTCACATGATAAATGTATATTGCTGAGAATTATGCACCTTATTTGCACCAGATTGTGCTAACTGTATTTGTAGCTTGATGCATTTTATTTGCACATGATGTATATTGGATAGATGTTTTAGTTTGGATTGGAGGCCATAGTCTATTAATGATTGTGGGATTATATTTTTAGGTATTAGATGTATTATGGCATTATGTAAGACTGCTCTAGTTTACAATAAGTTAAATCTTCTATTTTATTGTATATTTATCAATCACTACTGCATTTCTGATCGGAGGCAAGCTATGTTTCATTGGCTTTAATCTAAATCTAAGGTTGGCTGTTTGTGTGTCTGAGTGTGTGTTTTTGAGTGTGCCTGAATGGGTGTCCCTGAGTGTGTATTTGTCTGAGTGTGTCTTTGATTGTGCCTGTCTATGTGTCTTTGAGTGTACCTGTATGTGTCTCTGAATGTGCCTGTCTAAATGTGTGTATTTGAGTGTGCCTGTCTGTGTGTATGTATGAATGTGTCTATTTGTGTGCCTGAGTGTGTCTAATTTTCATTTTGAAGTAGGAAGTGGCTGGCTGTGTAAAATTAGTACATGGTACTTAGTATTAGTTACACACACACATCAACAAACACTCAGGGTCTGTCTGTTCATTGGTCTTCATTAGTGATATATTTAATATAGGGGATTATTTACAGAGCTCTGGTGTTTGCTGAAATTGCTTTAAACTATAAAGAAAAGCTTTTGAGAGTTTTCCTCTCTTTCTCAGGTCTGAAGCAATATATGAGGAAGAAAGGAAATCTCTTGACAGCTTGTCTTTTAAGTATTAGGTTAGTACAATAAAAGATATCATTGCATACCACATTACTCTGGTATTTTGGAATCCTATTTTACATATATATATATATATATATATATATATATATATATATATATATATATATATATATATATATATATATATATATATATATATATATATATATTTAGTTTTTTTCAGTGGTATGATTTAGTGGTGAAAATTATTAGTGTCCCCCCAGTTTTGACAGTGTTATCTTATGTGCCCCCCTATATATTGTTCCTAGAGTCGCCACTGCCGCACGCTGCTGATGCAGAGAAAAGGGGCATAGGGGTAATTTGAAAATTAATCCAATAGGAGGAAAGGGGATTTAAGTGCCATATATATCAGACAGGGGCGCATTATTAACAAATGTTGGATAAATTCACAACATAACATAGATTTAAATACTTCAAACAGGCAATAGTATCAGTAATAGAAAATGGTGGCTCAGAAAAGGAAAAAAGGTGAAAAGATTGATATCTGTGAGGTGCACAAATGATATCAACTGTTAAGTTAATTTATACATTTATTGGGATAAATATATTAAATAAATGTTCTCATAATAGGGACACCTATATGGTAATAAACTAATATTGACTTGTGAGTATAAAATGTGAATATCTAGTGTAGAATATTTATGTGTTACGTGACCTATTACATATATTAAAAGTGAACTGTAAAAATGTATACATACAAATACATTTGAACATATATCCAAAGCAAATTTTATATTCTTTGGATAATACAATGAAACAAAATGCATAAGCAGTGTGTAGGTATATAAAGCACCATGAGCGCATTATCTGTAGAGCTTGAAAAAGGCCAAGAAAGGGCTGAAACACGTTGCTCTTTATTCTTATGCTTTTTGTCCCTTACCGGCATCCGTAGTCCTGCCACTAAGTGGTAATTTTCAAACCACAACATAGTGGATACTTTGTACAAGACCACCTTCTGTATGCTATATGAAATAGCATAACAGGTACTCTCGGATCCTTGCCGGTTGATCTAAAGGACTACTCGTTGTGAACCGAAACAAAATCCTCCCGGTGTAAGTACTTTAAAGCACCTTAGATTTGGTTTTTCTTCCGATTTTGATTGGGATCTTTTCCAATTTCAGCGTCTTCCTATCATTTAGAGTCCGCTCACCGCACTCAAGCCTCCTTCTGTGGGATTTGTCCTTTGTTCTATTGTGTTATTTTAACTCATTGTGCATTCTGTAGTGTATGAGATTCTCATTGTTTTTTATTGTATACACTTTATTTTTGTTTTATTTGATTAGAGTTTTCTGATACTGCATTATTAGTTGTTTTATTGATGGTCTACTCCCCCAGGGAGGTTTTTAGTTTCGTGTTTTAACCAATTATTTCTCTGATTAAATGTAATTTTACTATATACTCTCTCTGTCATGCATTGCTAATTAAGCTGCCACCACATTGTTTTTTCCTTTTGGGATTTTCCTTTTAGAATTTCCCATTATGTTATATTGTCTTATGAGGTTGAGGAATCCTTTGTTCACACTGTCTTGCCTTTAGCATTTCTTTCTGTGTAGCTCTCAATCACTTTTTTACTCTCTGTAAATTTAATAATGAAATGAAAGAAATTTTTTTGTATTTTTTTTTATTGTACTCAGTGTGAAAATGATAAAATTTTAATTCTGACCTTTGTGTTCCTTTAATTTCTTACGTTCCTATTCCTATATATAATCCTTAGGCTGGGTTTAACCACAAAACTTAATCGCCAAAATGAGGTTTTAGCTAGGGCAAGATTATCTATATGCACATAGTACGTTACTGTTTCTCATCCTTATGGTTGTATTATAGTCATGGTGCTTATACAAAGCAGAAGAAACTTACAGATTTACTTACATGTATTTAAAAGTTAGGAAAAGTAGGTTACAGAGAAAAAAGCTTATTTTATATGAAGATCCCATTTATTCATTAAAAACAGATGCATAGGGCTCCATGTACTAAGCAGTCAGCGAGCTACCCGCAACAAATCTCGCGTCAAAACTCGCAAACTGATATGTACAAAGCCGTCAATTATGTTAAAACTCGCATCTTTAAAATTGCGAGCGTACTTATCCGCCAAACCTCGCTACCTCTCCATTTTTTACTGTAATTAGACACATTTGACCACCAACTCGCCAAAAACGAATGTACTAAAAAATCTATTTGTCCGCTCGCGTCAATCTCCGCCCCCACCTCGTTATTTTTGCCTCGCCACCTTTTAGGTGGCGGGCAAGGTACAAAACAATAGGAAAGTCACTCTAGACGCCAGTCTAGACATATATAAAAGGCAGTAATATCAGCATTGTACTTACATTGTTCATTTCAGCAGCTATGGAGAGAATTCTGTTTTTGTTTATTCTCCGTGTGATGCAAATCCGGGCTAGAAGACAGAATACTGGAAATGTAGCAAATCGTATTGTTAGAAGAAGGAGAGTTCGTGTCCCCCATGTATTCCTTCCACGGGTTGGTTTGCACGGCCTTTCTGACCGAGAGATCATACAAAGATTCCGGCTTGATCATGAATCGATATTACACCTGTATCGAGAGATTGAAGATCATTTGGAGCTGATGACTGCTCGTTCACAAGCTATTCCGGGACTTCTGAAACTATTAGCTGCATTGCATTTTTTTGCAACAGGCTCCTTTCAGGCAGTTTCTAGCTTCATTATTGGAATGAGTAAATCTGCTTTTTCACGCCACTTATCCAAAGTAATAGGGGCTATGATGGTTATTTTTCATCGATATGTTTGTTTGCCATTGGCTTTGGCGAAACGTTTAATGTCGTTGTAACGCTTCTTCAGCTGATCGACATCCTTTTTTCCTGGACCCTGGGCACTAACAGCATCGCTGATCCTTTGCCAGATCTGCTTCCTCCTAGAAAAATTTGTCTGTTTGACACGACATCCAAACAAATAATCATAAGAGTCAATAATCATGTCAATCAAAACGACGTTTTGCTGATGAGAAAAGTGAGGATTCTTGGATTTTGAAGCGGTTTCAGATCCAGATGAAGCCATATCGAATTTGTAAATAAAGATCACAAAAAAGAGCGCTCTGTAATTACTCTCCAAAAATTTTGGAACAATAATAAAGTTGTTTAGAAAAGTTGTACATTTATAGGAGCAAAATTCTATTCCCGTGACTACTATGACGTTCATGACACCTTACATGTCACGTGTTAACAATTGGCCAGACAATTCAACTGAAAGTTAAGTACATCAGCTTAGTTGCGGCGAGCGAGGCGTCAAATTTATCAATATACCGCCACTGCTCGCGGAGGGCTAGACGTGTCTATTTATTGTGGGATTATTAGTACATAGCAACAGCGGACACCATTTCGCCCGAGGCGAGTAACGGCGAGTTTAGCCGCGTCTAAAATGACGGATGAATTGACGGCTTAGTACATGGAGCCCATAGGATAGAAAATAGATTTATTGCAGTGAAAAAATACAAGGTAATATTCTTTCTACTGGAAAACTAGTGAGATTTCACTTATTGAGTTTAGATTTATAGTGCTATAATAATTTTTAACATAAACCTATTTACTGCACTAAGCTGGTTCTAAGCAAAATGTGCATATTTTTATTTCTTTATTTGGTGCAACTTGTGGAGAGTCTCAACTTCCTTCATGAAGTGCAGACAGAGCTCGTCTTGAAAAGGTAATGCCACACACTGTACAGATAGGGGCAAACCCACGGTACCTTCCAAAGCCTGCGGAGAAAGGAGTGCCAGTGAGTTAGTTTATATGGTACCTAGTGCAGCTAATACAATGCAAATAAATATAATTATAAATTATTTAACTGCTCTTGAGGATTAATGTTATGCAGAATATTTAAAAGTGGCCTTTTTTCTATGCAATACAATAAGGGCCCAAGTGACCCACAGTTTCTCAACATGTGCTTAAAGTGAATGTAATTTTTGATGCTAAAGTGCCAGGTTTTTAAACATTCTATTAAAAACAGGGGCACTTTAATTCATCAAAATTTACATTTCACTCTTTGTGAAAAAAAACTTACCTTTTAACCCCTTAACGACCGAGGACGTGCAGGGTACGTCCTCAGAAAAAAGGCAGTTAATGCCTGAGAACGTACCCTGCACGTCCTCGGTTTGGAAAGCAGCTGGAAGCGATCCTGATCACTTCCAGCTGCTTTCCGGTTATTGCAGGATGCCTCGATATCGAGGCATCCTGCAATAACAATTTTTGCCCCTCCGGTGCAGAGAGAGCCGCTCTGTGGCCCTCTCTGCACCGGACATCGATGGCCGCATTCGTTGGTGGGTGGGAGCGTAAATGGGAGGTGGGTGGGCGGCCATCGATGGCTTCTTAGTCAGAGAGGGGGGCGGGATCGGGGGCGGGATCGCCGGGGGCGCGTACAGGCGCGCGCGCGTGCACAGGGGGCGGCGGGAGGGCGCGTGCACGGGGAGGGAGCGGGTGGGAACCGCTTACACTACAGAAACTTACACTACAGAAACACAAAATAATACAAAATAAATAATAAAAAAACGTAATGGAAGGGATCTGGGAGGGGGTGGGGGATTGATCTGGGGGGGGGGGAGCTACACTACAGAAAAAACTAAAATAAATAAAAAAAAAACACTTTTATATGCAAACTGGGTACTGGCAGACACCTGCCAGTACCCAAGATGGCCCCCAATAAGGCAGTGGGGGGGGGTAGAGAGCTGTTTTGGGGGGGATCAGAGAGGTTGGGGGCTAAGGGGGGATCCTACATAGCAGCATATGTAAATATGCTTAAAAAAAAAAAAACTAAAAAAAAAAAACCTTTTATTTTAGTACTGGCAGACTTTCTGCCAGTACTTAAGATGGCGGGGACAATTGTGGGGTGGGGGAGGGAAGAGAGCTCTATGGGAGGGATCAGGGGGTCTGATGTGTCAGGTGGGAAGCTGATCTCTACACTAAAGCTAAAATTAACCCTGCAAGCTCCCTACAAGCTACCTAATTAACCCCTTCACTGCTGGGCATAATTCACGTTTTGTGCGCAGTGGCATTTAGCGGCCTTTTAATTACCAAAAAGCAACACTAAAGCCATATATGTCTGCTATTTCTGAACAAAGGGGATCCCAGAGAATCATTTACAACCATTTGTACCATAATTGCACAAGTTGTTTCTAAATAATTTCAGTGAGAAACCTAAAGTTTGTGAAAAAGTTGACTATTTTTTTTAATTTAATCGTATTTGGCGGTGAAATGGTGGCCTGAAATATACCAAAATGGGCCTAGATCAATACTTGGGGTTGTCTACTACACTACACTAAAGCTAAAATTAACCCTACAAGCTCCCTACAAGTTCCCTAATTAACCCCTGCACTGCTGAGCATAATACACTTGTGGTGTGCAGCAGCATTTAGCGGACTTCTAATTACTTAAAAACAACGCCAAAGCGATATATGTCTGCTATTTCTGAACAAAGGGGATCCCAGAGAAGCATTTACAACCATTTGTGCCATAATTGCACAAAATGTTTGTTAATGATTTCAGTGAGAATTTGGAAAAATTTTACTTTTTTTTTTTATTTGATCGCATTTGGCGGTGAAATGGTGGCATGAAATATACCAAAATGGGCCTAGATCAATACTTTGGGATGTCTCCTAAAAAATATATATATACATGTCAAGGGATATTCAGGTATTCCTGACAGATATCAGGGTTCCAATGTAACTAGCGCTAATTTTGAAAAAAAGTGGTTTGGAAATAGCAAAGTGCTACTTATATTTATGGCCCTATAACTTGCAAAAAAAGCAAAGAACATGTAAACATTGGGTATTTATAAACTCTGGACAAAATTTAGAAACTATTTAGCATGGGTGTTTTTTGGTGGTTGTAGATGTGTAACAGATTTTGGGGGTCAAAGTTAGAAAAAGTGTGTTTTTTTCCATTTTTTCCTCATATTTTATAATTTTTTTTATAGTAAATTATAAGATATGATAAAAATAATGGTATCTTTAGAAAGTCCATTTAATGGCGAAAAAAACGGTATATAATATGTGTGGGTACAGTAAATGAGTAAGAGGGAAATTACAGCTAAACACAAAGACCGCAAAAATGTAAAAATAGCCTTGGTCCCAAACGGACAGAAAATGGAAAAGTGCTGTGGTCATTAAGGGGTTAAACTTGACAGCCGCTCCAGCTTCACCCGGTCGTCGTAAGCCATTTCTGACGTCAGAAATGATGGATCGGTCATCCTCCAATCACGGCTTCCCCCCCGGGGAATCAATGTCTGATTCAACGCCGTGATTGGAGGATGCTGGATTCCTCATTTTAGACCCCAGAAGAGGCTTTGCGACGGGCGGGGGAAGCTGGAGCGTCTGTCAAGTTTACATTCACTTTAAACATAAGGAAGGGCAAATATCAAAAAGGATGATAGCGACATGATCAGAGAATTAGAATTTTTATATAGCTGTTGTACTAACACTACCATGAAACTAAAAGGGATATTGAGTGTGTTAAATTGTTCACAAATAGATCATTTACCTTTATTTTGTCATGTGAAATAGCTGCTTTTGCCTGTTGAACCAGACACGTATACTGAAAATTAGGTAAAGAAGTAATGGCTACAGAAAGATAACATAAACAAGGTCCAGCAGAAAGAAATCACACTTCTAGTGGGATGGAAGAGAAAGGTACCAAAATGTTGATTTCAATTGTTATCGCAGAGAGAGATAAGATAAGTAAGCCTGTGTGTTTGTACAGAGCAATAAGATATTGAGATCTGCTCTCCCTGCAAGGTGAGCCCATCAAAGAGCAACAGCTATTTCATATACAATAATAAACCTAAAAGAGCCAATCCACACATATTTTATACCCTGCAACTGGTATAACAAGTCATTGGAAATACATTAAGGGGAAACCAATTTTACAGTCCCTTTAAAGCTCATCCTAACCAACAAAGCAAGACTTGGGTATGACTGAGTATCAGCCACTGGATTCCATCAAATCCGCGTGTGTAGAAAAGCACAACCAGAACTGGTCCACGCACTGACTGGTCATGGCCATTTTAAAAATTAAAAATTAGTCGTCACAGTAAAGACTTTTAAAATGTTAAAGAAGTTACATTACAACAACCTTTCACTACCTTGTTTTGCATCTATTTTGATTTAATTTAATGTCAGTGAACCAATGCTCTTGCATGCCAACTTTGATTCAACAGCCTTTCTTTTAAGTTCTTAACTATTAAAAGCTATTCATTTTTTTTTCTCTCCAGTATATGCCACAAGCATTGTCAGGGTACAGATAAATGACACACACACACACACACATATATATATATATATATATATATATATATATATATATATATATATATATATATATATATATATATATATATATCATATATGTAAATAGGACAAGTGAATGTGTTTATGGATGAAACCATCTTTTTATCAGATATTACTAAAGTAAGGGTTACAATTCTGATGTCAGGATTGATTCAAAACCCCATGAATTGAATACACATTTCAAGACTCAATTGCAGACAGGATAAAATTCAGAGCACTCTTTACCCCATGCAGTGTATGAAGACGAAGTGTCTGGAATATCCTTTGAGGCTTGATGAGATGGAGATTAGAATGCTGGAATGTCAAAAGTACATACCCATATATGGGCTTCCTGCCTGCTAGAGGATTTCTGCCTGGGAAAGGAATCTGAGAACACAGGCATATCAAGGAAATTATGGCTTTTAACAGCTGCCTGTTAAGTGACCCCTGTGAACTAAAGACACATGTTAAGATGTAACTTTGAAATACAGCAAATAAACATTTTTTGAATGTATGCCTCAGAACTTATTAAATATAAGCTTGGTAGGTAACTATTTTAGTCGGTCCAAAATGTTTAACTGTGTCAGAATAATAACCTCTGTATTTTCTTTTATTTTCAGACATATAATTTCAGATCTGCATAGACAAGATTTAAGAATTTAATACACAGAAATGTGAAACATGCTGTATTTACATGAATACAATATCAGGATTTTAAATACCATCAATCTTGAATAGTTAACAGTATTAAATTGCTTTAATATAGTATAATGCTAAAGGCACATGATGTTTCATATCAAAATATTCAGAAAATTGATATGATGCTGCACCACCTATAATTAATATTGTGAGTGATTGATGCAGGAAATTATGATCAAATGAATAACCATTTCATGGAAATACTAAATTGTTTAAAAATGTTGGGAGTGAATGTATTGCTGTGTTTGTCTGTCACGCTGCCTCCGATGGTCAAGGTCCGGTGTTGCGATACAGGTATTGCAGCCAGGAGATGATTGGTTGTTGCAAGAATGCATCTCCTTGGCAACATACATTCACAGGGTGAACCAATGAGAAGGGACAATCAAGATGGGCATAACCAAACAAGATTTCCAATGATTATATAACAGGAAAGTTAAATGTAAGGAGGACAGTTTTTGTGATTTGCTTAGACTAGTGATTGATAACTGGCGGCCATACTTGGAACACAGTCACATAAAGCAAGGAGCTAAAACTAACCTTGATCTATGCAAAATAAATTTCCTTCAAATGAGGAGATCTAAAGATATTTGGAAAAGACTGAAATACAATTTGGTTCAAACTGGTGATGTATGATTGTCCTAACTTTTAATATTTTAGACAAAGGTTATTGGTAATATCATAGTCAAATTGCAATTAACAGATTTAAATGAACACTCAGTATTTTAAAACTGTTATCCATAGCCCTGTATAGTGTCAAATTTGTATCTTGTAGGCTAAGTAATTTATCTGTGCAATTTCTGATGTTTTAAATTAGAATTGTATTAGGATAAATTGCATCTAAATAGCTGAATATATACATTGTTCTATTGTTTATTAGCACTGTTAATTGTATTGCTGAATATTAGTAGCTGTTATTTTAAGTCTCACTGTGATATTTTAGTCTCATTGTGTTAATTTGAATGAAAGGCTATTGTAAATCAGGCTAACGTGTATAATATTGTTTCATATTCTGGTTCCTACAAATATATTCCAATATGTTCATAGATATTAACTAATAAAAATAATTCAGGTATTTATATTAATTTTATTGTCTAGTAGATGCATATCGATTGAGGGTTTATTTTAAAGGATAATTGTATTAGTATATTGTATTATAACCCTGCCATAGGCTGACATGTTATTGGGAAAGCACTACTGAGATTTTTATAAATATACTGACATATTGTATGGAGGCACTTGCATGAGATTTATTAATATTTATTATATTGATATCATATATTTGTAGTAAATAGAAATTATTATAAAAGAGAGACATTTTTTTTCATATTTCGAAATTAATATTTTGGAAATAATTTTTTTTTGAAGATTGAAATATTGATGTTCATATTTCGAGATTGATATTGATATTTTGAAATATTGTTAAAGGGCCATAATACCCAAATGTTTAAACACTTGAAAGTGATGCAGCATAGCTGTAAAAAGCTGACTAGAAAATATCTCCTGAACATCTCTATGTAAAAAAGAAAGATATTTTACCTCAAAAGTTCCTCAGTAGCCACCTCCCATTGTAAAGGATTTCTAAGCAGCATTTTAGTGTGTTTGTCCTGGGACATCTGAAGGGACTAGCATCGTGCACTCTCATATTATTTCACCAATCAGGTAAAGGAAGCTTACTATGAAATCTCATAAGAGTTAAGTCAAATCTCATGAGATCACAGTAAGAGTTCATGACCTCAGCACTGCTGATGCTGATTGGCTGCTGTTCATTTCTTCATTTTTTTTTTAATTTTTTTACCTGCAGCTGGGAGCAGCTGAGTATAACTTTTTACACAGAACTTACTCTGCTGAGCTGAGGAGATTGTGAGGTAAAATATCTTCCTTTTTTTACATAGAGATGCTCAGGTGATATTTTCCTGTCAGCTTTTTACAGTTATACTGCATCAGTTTCAAGTGATTTAGCATATGAGTATTATGTCCCTTTAAAGATTAATTTTTGAAAAATTAATAAAAATATAAATTTCTCTTGTTAAGTGTAGTCAGTCCACGGGTCATCCATTACTTATGGGATTATATCTCTTCCCCAAAAGGAAGTTGCAAGAGGATCACCCAAGCAGAGCTGCTATATAGCTCCTCCCTTCACATGTCATATCCAGTCATTCTCTTGCAACCTAACTAAAGATAGGTCGTTGTGAGAGGTCTGTGGTGTTTTTAAACTTAGTTTATTTCTTCAATCAAAAGTTTGTTATTTTAAATGCTACCGGAGTGTGCTGTTTGTTTCTCAGGCAGCATTAGAAGAAGAATCTGCCTGCGTTTTCTATGATCTTAGCAGACGTAACTAAGATCCACTGGCTGTTCTCGCACATTCTGAGGAGTGAGGTAACTTCAGAAAAGGGGAATAGCATGCAGGGCCCCCCTGCAAACGAGGTATGTGCAGTAAATTATTTTTCTAAGCAATGGAATTGACTGAGAAAATACTGCTGATACCAATGTAATGTAAGTTCAGCCTTAAATGCAGTGGTAGCGACTGGTATTAGGCTGATGAGTGTGTGTACACTGAAGTATTTTTCTAGGGAATGGAATTTGACTCAGAAAATACTGTTAATACTGAAGTAATGTATGAGCCTTAACTGCAGTAACAGCGACTGGTAGCAGGCTTATTAATAACACTTCATAACTTTTAGAATTGTATGTTCACAATGTTTACTGGCATGTTAATCGTTTTTTGTGAGGTACTTGGTGATAAAACTTATTGGGGCATGATTTTTACCACATGGCTAACTTTTTTGTTTCTGCATAGAAACAGTTAACTGAGCTTCCCCACTGTTGTAATATGAGCGGGAGGGGCCTATTTTAGCGCTTTTTTGCGCAGTAAAAATTCAGTCACAATCTTCCTACTTCATCCTCCATGATCCAGGATGTCTCTAGAGAGCTCAGGGGTCTTCAAAATTCATTTTTAAAGGGAGGTAATCAGTCACAGCAGACCTGTGACAGTGTGTTTGACTGTGATAAAAACGTTAATTATTAAATTGTTATCCGTTTTTGGGTATTAAGGGGTTAATCATCCATTTGCTGGTGGGTGCAATCCTTTGCTAACTTAATACATTTACTGTGAAAATTTGGTTGCTATAACTAATTTAGTTCATTGTTATTTCAACTGTGACAGCTTTTTGTGCTTCTTAAAGGCACAGTAGCGTTTTTTATATTGCTTGTAAATTTATTTGAAAAGTATTTTCCAAGCTTGCTAGTCTCATTGCTAGTCTGTTTAAACATGTCTGACACAGATGAATCTGTTTGTTCACTATGTATGAAGGCCAATGTGGAGCCCCATAGAAATTTGTGTACTAAATGCATTGATTTAACTTTAAATAAAAGTCAGTCTTTACATGTAAAGAAATTATCACCAGACAATGAGGGGGAAGTTATGCCGACTAACTCTCCTCACGTGTCAGTACCCTCGCCTCCCGCTCAGGAGGTGCGTGATTTTGTGGCGCCAAGTACATCAGGGAGGCCCTTACAAATCACTTTGCAAGACATGGCTACTGTTATGACAGAAGTATTATCTAAATTGCCAGAATTAAGAGGCAAGCGTGATAGCTCTGGGTTAAGGACAGAGCACGCTGATGATGTGAGAGCCATGTCCGATACTGCGTCACAATTTGCAGAACATGAAGACGGAGAGCTTCATTCTATGGGTGACGGATCTGATCCAGGGAGACTGGATTCAGAGATTTCTAATTTTAAATTTAAGCTTGAGAACCTCCGCATATTACTAGGGGAGGTATTAGCGGCTCTGAATGATTGTAACACGGTTGCAATTCCAGAAAAATTATGTAGGTTGGATAGATACTATGCGGTACCGGTGTGTACTGACGTGTTTCCTATACCTAAAAGGCTTACAGAGATTATTAGCAAGGAGTGGGATAGACCCGGTGTGCCTTTTTCCCCTCCTCCCATATTTAGGAAAATGTTTCCTATAGACGCCACCACACAAGACTTATGGCAGACGGTCCCTAAGGTGGAGGGAGCAGTTTCTACTTTAGCTAAGCGTACCACTATCCCGGTGGAGGATAGTTGTGCCTTTTCAGATCCAATGGATAAAAAATTAGAAGGTTACCTTAAGAAAATGTTTGTTCAACAAGGTTTTATCTTACAGCCCCTTGCATGCATTGCGCCTGTCACTGCTGCGGCGGCATTCTGGTTTGAGTCTCTGGAAGAGGCCATTCGCACAGCTCCATTGGATGAAATTATGAACAAGCTTAAAGCACTTAAGCTAGCTAACACATTTGTTTCTGATGCCGTCGTACATTTAACCAAACTTACGGCTAAGAACTCCGGATTCGCCATCCAAGCGCGCAGAGTGATATGGCTTAAATCCTGGTCAGCTGACGTGACTTCTAAATCTAAATTGCTTAATATTCCTTTCAAAGGGCAGACCTTATTCGGGCCCGGCTTGAAAGAAATTATCGCTGACATTACGGGAGGTAAGGGCCATACTCTGCCTCAGGACAGGGCCAAATCAAAGGCCAAACAGTCTAATTTTCGTGCCTTTCAGAACCTCAAGGCAGGAGCAGCATCAACTTCCTCCGCTCCAAAACAGGAAGGAGCTGTTGCTCATTACAGACAGGGCTGGAAAACTAACCAGTCCTGGAACAAGGGTAAGCAGTCCAGAAAACCTGCTGCTGCCCCTAAGACAGCATGAAGAGAGGGCCCCCTATCCGGAAACGGATCTAGTGGGGGGCAGACTTTCTCTCTTCGCCCAGGCTTGGGCAAGAGATGTCCAGGATCCCTGGGCATTGGAGATCATATCTCAGGGATATCTTCTGGACTTCAAAGCTTCTCCTCCACAAGGGAGATTTTATCTTTCAAGGTTATCAGCAAACCAAATAAAGAAAGAGGCGTTTCTACGCTGTGTACAAGACCTCTTACTAATGGGGGTGATCCACCCAGTTCCGCGGATGGAACACGGGCAAGGATTCTATTCAAATCTGTTTGTGGTTCCCAAGAAAGAGGGAACCTTCAGACCAATCTTGGACTTAAAAATCCTAAACAAATTCCTAAGAGTTCCATCATTCAAAATGGAAACTATTCGAACCATCCTACCCATGATCCAAGAGGGTCAGTACATGACCACAGTGGACTTAAAGGATGCCTACCTTCACATACCGATTCACAAGGATCATTATCGGTACCTAAGATTTGCCTTCCTAGACAGGCATTACCAGTTTGTAGCTCTTCCCTTCGGGTTAGCTACGGCTCCAAGAATCTTTACAAAGGTTCTGGGCTCACTTCTGGCGGTACTAAGACCGCGAGGCATAGCAGTGGCTCCGTACCTAGACGACATTCTGATACAAGCGTCAAGTTTTCAAACTGCCAAGTCTCATACAGAGATAGTTCTGGCATTTCTGAGGTCGCATGGGTGGAAGGTGAACGTGGAAAAGAGTTCTCTATTACCACTCACAAGGGTTCCCTTCCTAGGGACTCTTATAGATTCTGTAGAGATGAAAATTTACCTGACGGAGGCCAGTTTATCAAAACTTCTAAATGCTTGCCGTGCCCTTCATTTCATTCCACACCCGTCAGTAGCTCAGTGCATGGAAGTAATCGGCTTAATGGTAGCGGCAATGGACATAGTACCATTTGCGCGCCTGCATCTCAGACCGCTGCAATTGTGCATGCTAAGTCAGTGGAATTGGGATTACTCCGATTTGTCCCCTCTACTAAATCTGGATCAAGAGACCAGAGATTCTCTTCTATGGTGGCTTTCTCGGCCCCACCTGTCCAAGGGGATGACCTTTTCGCAGGCCAGATTGGACGATTGTAACAACAGACGCCAGCCTTTTAGGTTGGGGCGCAGTCTGGAATTCCCTGAAGGCTCAGGGATCATGGACTCAGGAGGAGAAACTCCTCCCAATAAATATTCTGGAGTTAAGAGCTATATTCAATGCTCTTCTAGCTTGGCCTCAGTTAGCAACTCTGAGGTTCATCAGATTTCAGTCGGACAACATCACGACTGTGGCTTACATCAACCATCAAGGGGGAACCAGGAGTTCCCTAGTGATGTTGGAAGTCTCAAAGATAATTCGCTGGGCAGAGTCTCACTCTTGCCACCTGTCAGCGATCTA
The DNA here is from genome assembly GCF_027579735.1 of Bombina bombina. Taxonomy (NCBI): domain Eukaryota; kingdom Metazoa; phylum Chordata; class Amphibia; order Anura; family Bombinatoridae; genus Bombina; species Bombina bombina. The sequence goes on from NC_069508.1 coordinate 176,653,135, forward strand.
CATCCCAGGCGTGGAGAACTGGGAGGCGGATTTTCTAAGTCGCCAGACTTTTCATCCGGGGGAGTGGGAACTTCATCCGGAGGTCTTCGCCCAACTGATTCATCGTTGGGGCAAACCAGATCTGGATCTCATGGTGTCTCGCCAGAACGCCAAGCTTCCTTGTTACGGATCCAGGTCCAGGGACCCGGGAGCGGTGCTGATAGATGCTCTGACAGCCCCTTGGGTCTTCAACATGGCTTATGTGTTTCCACCATTTCCGATGCTTCCTCGACTGATTGCCAAGATCAAACAGGAGAGAGCATCAGTGATTCTGATAGCGCCTGCGTGGCCACGCAGGACCTGGAATGCAGACCTAGTGGACATGTCGTCCTGTCCACCATGGTCTCTGCCTCTGAGGCAGGACCTTCTAATTCAGGGTCCTTTCAACCATCCAAATCTAATTTCTCTGAGGCTGACTGCCTGGAGATTGAACGCTTGATTCTATCAAAGCGTGGCTTCTCGGAGTCGGTTATTGATACCTTAATACAGGCTAGGAAACCTGTTACCAGAAGAATTTACCATAAGATATGGCGTAAATATTTATATTGCTGCGAATCCAAGAGTTACTCATGGAGTAAGGTTAGGATTCCTAGGATATTGTCTTTTCTACAAGAGGGTTTAGAAAAGGGCTTATCCGCTAGTTCGTTAAAGGGACAGATTTCTGCTCTGTCTATTCTTCTACACAAGCGTCTGGCAGAAGTTCCAGACGTTCAGGCTTTTTGTCAGGCTTTGGCTAGGATTAAGCCTGTGTTTAAGACTGTTGCTCCGCCGTGGAGCTTAAACTTAGTTCTTAACGTTCTGCAAGGCGTTCCATTTGAACCCCTTCATTCCATTGATATCAAGCTGTTATCTTGGAAAGTTCTGTTTTTGATGGCTATTTCCTCGGCTCGAAGAGTCTCTGAGTTATCTGCCTTACATTGTGATTCTCCTTATCTGATTTTTCATTCAGACAAGGTAGTTCTGCGTACTAAACTTGGGTTCTTACCTAAGGTAGTTTCTAACAGGAATATCAATCAAGAGATTGTTGTTCCATCATTGTGTCCTAACCCTTCTTTAAAGAAGGAACGACTTTTGCATAATCTGGACGTAGTCCGTGCCCTGAAGTTCTATTTGCAGGCAACTAAAGATTTTCGTCAAACTTCTTCCCTGTTTGTCGTTTACTCTGGACAGAGGAGAGGTCAAAAGGCTTCGGCTACCTCTCTCTCCTTTTGGCTTCGTAGCATAATACGTTTAGCCTATGAGACTGCTGGACAGCAGCCTCCTGAAAGAATTACAGCTCATTCTACTAGAGCTGTGGTTTCCACCTGGGCCTTTAAAAATGAGGCCTCTGTTGAACAGATTTGCAAGGCTGCAACTTGGTCTTCACTTCACACTTTTTCAAAATTTTACAAATTTGACACTTTTGCTTCTTCGGAGGCTATTTTTGGGAGAAAGGTACTTCAGGCAGTGGTTCCCTCCATTTAAAGTTCCTGCCTTGTCCCTCCCTTCATCCGTGTACTTTAGCTTTGGTATTGGTATCCCATAAGTAATGGATGACCCGTGGACTGACTACACTTAACAAGAGAAAACATAATTTATGCTTACCTGATAAATTTATTTCTCTTGTAGTGTAGTCAGTCCACGGCCCGCCCTGTCTTTTAAGGCAGATCTAAATTTTAATTAAACTCCAGTCACCACTGCACCCTATGGTTTCTCCTTTCTCGTCTTGTTTCGGTCGAATGACTGGATATGACATGTGAGGGGAGGAGCTATATAGCAGCTCTGCTTGGGTGATCCTCTTGCAACTTCCTGTTGGGAAGAGATATAATCCCATAAGTAATGGATGACCCGTGGACTGACTACACTACAAGAGAAATAAATTTATCAGGTAAGCATAAATTATGTTTTTTCATATTTCAAAATTAATCAAAAATATTAATTTTTCATATTTCAGAGTTCATAAAAATATTAATTTTTCATATTTCAAAATTAATATTGATTTTTTTTTAAAATATAATTTTTTTTCTTCTCTCTTTTTATTGGTAAAAATTGTATTAGTGTTTTTAATTTAACTAAATACTAAACCAATATAATAATGTCTGTAGCCAGAAGTGACTCATTTAATTCTGTACATAGCATTGAAAATGGCCCCATCACAATACCCCTTACTAGAGGTCAGGTCCTTAAGAAAGACATTATAGGACACATTAAAGAGAAGTTTAATATTGCGGGTGAATTAAATGATTTTGTGGATATGCTTGAGATTAAAGCTAAAAATATTACCATTAATAATAATATGTGGAATGAAAAAAATGAATTCTTCCAAGAATTATTAATGATTGATCAATGCAAGACTCTCAAAAAGCGAGACGAGCTAATACTAAAATCTTGGCCCCTTGTGATATGCATTATTGACGAAATGTTGCTTTGTGTCATAGACAAACAATTGCAAATACAGGAGCTAGAAAGTAGTATTCGCTACTCACGCAGATGTGAAGAGGATTTAAAAATAGCCAAAAATAAAATGGATGAATTTGCCCAAAACCTAACCGCCTTAGATAAGCATAACATAGACTTACTAGCACAGATACAAGAATAAAATAAACAGCTTGCGCAAAGCCAGAGAGAATTAAGTGATTTATAAAGGTCATATCGCCATAATGAAAACCCCTATATTAACAGTGAGAATAATGCAGATAATGCTAACTCCCTTAGAGAACGCGTCAGGGACGAGGTACAGAAATATATGGAAGAGTATAGACAAATGACCCCTATTGGGTCAGAAATAGATTTCCCAAATAGGCAGTCACCTCATGATGTAAATCCAGAGAACTGCTGTAACTCAGCTGATGCGGGTGAGGGAAACTCTAATAGAGAATCCCAAAATAAGTCTAATAAGGTATATGATTCCCATAAAATAGTTACTTTCATAAAGGGTGCTGTACCTGTATTCTCCAACAAGGGAACAAACTCCATAATTGATCACTTAGAGGCCTTTGAAAATGCATTAGCTATAATGGATGTTACAAATGAGAAATTAAAAATTGAACTTCTGCCCTGGGTATTTGACGTAAGCATCACAAATTCTTTACTTCACTAAAGGATATGAATATTAATTTCTGGTGTGAAGTAAAACAACAATGCAGAAAAGAATTCGGGCAACATCGCACTAAAACCGCCACGAAAATAGCAGTATATGGTTTAAAATGTAGTGCGAATCAAAGTCCCATTGAGTTCCTTTCTGAATTGAAAAATGTGTACATTATGGCTGAAGATAATCCCAGATTTGATTGCTCAGAATTTGTAAATTTATTTTTTGAAGCACTGCCTGCACCCATCAAAATTAATTTAGCTAGAGATTTTGATGAGGACTGCTCATTGGAATGGCTGATCAAAGAGAGTACAAAATTATACTCTATTCAGCAGTCCAGTGAGCAGAGGGTTAAAAAGGAATCAAAACCCAAAATGGTGGCAGAAACTAGGGTGTCACCTGGCGCCCTCAAAATGGAGTCTAAAAAGAAAACCTATGCGGAGGTGGTCAGTCAAAACAGGCCATCTCCACAGAGGTTTAACTCTACCCCTTCCCCAACACGGGCTGAGGCGCAGAGAGACTATAACAAAAGTGGGGGACATAATCAGATGAATAATTACTCACAAAGAGAGTACTCACCAAATAATTGGTATCCGCGCAAGGGTAGATACAATAGATGGTGAAGATATTCTCAGGGTAACCAGACACCCCAAGTATATAATGCTCCCCAGAGTACTAATACTGAACAAGCTGAACCCCAGGGGCAACCATGCCAAAATAGAAATAGCGGTCCTGATTCTGAGGGAACCCAATGGTCCAGGAATCATTATTATGGGGCATCAAGAGATAGGCCCAGGTGTAGAGGTAACTTGTACAATCAGGTAGATATGCTTTTTACCCAGTTAAATCGGTTGAGCGAACAATTCGCTAATATGAGTCAACCTTCTACGGCTCAGCAACCGAACAATACTTTTTTAGGGGTACAGCCAGTGGTCAGCAGTGGACCACAGGCACAGTCATAAATACTGCAATATCACCTGAAAGGGAGGGGAGAGATATACAAAATTAAATAATAATTATCAAAAATGATACTAATCGTGTTATCTCCCCACAGACTGGAAACGAACAATTAAGCTGTGATGACAAGCTACCTCAGCTGGGAAAAATTAACCACATTTTTCCTTTGCAGCGTTCTCTTAACCTTATTTCCACAGATGCAGTACACAAGAATCCAGCCTACCTTGTCATGGGGGAGACCGGTAGGTATGAAGTTTCCTCTGCATCGAATGACACGGCGGATTCAGGTAACACGTGGCGAAGCCCACAGATTTACAATAATGCAAATTTTATGTGTGAAATGGTAGAAACTGCAGGAAGGTATTACGTATTAGCTGAGCTGCAAGATTCAGTCTCCAACCCTATCATGGGATTAATTGATACTGGGTCTCAGGCAACTATTTTATCCCGCAGGTACTACACACAGCTAAATGAGCTAACACCCCAAAAACCTAAAATAAAAGAATTTGATGGTTCTCTAATAGGAGTTGGGGGTGACTCTCTAAAAGTCTACGGTACGGCCTGGTTGAAATTTAAACCAGGGTCATAAGACACCCTGTCATTATAGTGGATCTGCCAACTGATCGGTTAATTATTGGTAGTGATCTCCTGAAGCGATTAAGCACCATAATTGATTGCCTAAATATTGTAATTTGGTCCCAAGTTAAAAGGCCTATCAATTATGAGACATCTGGTATATCTCGCACCCGACATAACTGTCACGTGGTGGAAGAGAAACCAGATGCTGTGGAGATTCATTTCAGGAATAACTCTGCACCTGAAATCACTATTCTACAACAGTGAAGCACCTGTTTTTAGTTTTAAATACTCCCCATAATCAAATATACAGGGAGTGCAGAATTATTAGGCAAGTTGTATTTTTGAGGATTAATTTTATTATTGAACAACAACCATGTTCTCAATGAACCCAAAAAACTCATTAATATCAAAGCTGAATAGTTTTGGAAGTAGTTTTTAGTTTGTTTTTAGTTATAGCTATTTTAGGGGGATATCTGTGTGTGCAGGTGACTATTACTGTGCATAATTATTAGGCAACTTAACAAAAAACAAATATATTCCCATTTCAATTATTTATTTTTACCAGTGAAACCAATATAACATCTCAACATTCACAAATATACATTTCTGACATTCAAAAACAAAACAAAAACAAATCAGTGACCAATATAGCCACCTTTCTTTGCAAGGACACTCAAAAGCCTGCCATCCATGGATTCTGTCAGTGTTTTGATCTGTTCACCATCAACATTGCGTGCAGCAGCAACCACAGCCTCCCAGACACTGTTCAGAGAGGTGTACTGTTTTCCCTCCTTGTAAATCTCACATTTGATGATGGACCACAGGTTCTCAATGGGGTTCAGATCAGGTGAACAAGGAGGCCATGTCATTAGATTTTCTTCTTTTATACCCTTTCTTGCCAGCCACGCTGTGGAGTACTTGGACGCGTGTGATGGAGCATTGTCCTGCATGAAAATCATGTTTCTCTTGAAGGATGCAGACTTCTTCCTGTACCACTGCTTGAAGAAGGTGTCTTCCAGAAACTGGCAGTAGGACTGGGAGTTGAGCTTGACTCCATCCTCAACCCGAAAAGGCCCCACAAGCTCATCTTTGATGATACCAGCCCAAACCAGTACTCCACCTCCACCTTGCTGGCGTCTGAGTCGGACTGGAGCTCTCTGCCCTTTACCAATCCAGCCACGGGCCCATCCATCTGGCCCATCAAGACTCACTCTAATTTCATCAGTCCATAAAACCTTAGAAAAATCAGTCTTGAGATATTTCTTGGCCCAGTCTTGACGTTTCAGCTTGTGTGTCTTGTTCAGTGGTGGTCGTCTTTCAGCCTTTCTTACCTTGGCCATGTCTCTGAGTATTGCACACCTTGTGCTTTTGGGCACTCCAGTGATGTTGCAGCTCTGAAATATGGCCAAACTGGTGGCAAGTGGCATCTTGGCAGCTGCACGCTTGACTTTTCTCAGTTCATGGGCAGTTATTTTGCGCCTTGGTTTTTCCACACGCTTCTTGCGACCCTGCTGACTATTTTGAATGAAACGCTTGATTGTTCGATGATCAAGCTTCAGAAGCTTTGCAATTTTAAGAGTGCTGCATCCCTCTGCAAGATATCTCACTATTTTTGACTTTTCTGAGCCTGTCAAGTCCTTCTTTTGACCCATTTTGCCAAAGGAAAGGAAGTTGCCTAATAATTATGCACACCTGATATAGGGTGTTGATGTCATTAGACCACACCCCTTCTCATTACAGATATGCACATCACCTAATATGCTTAATTGGTAGTAGGCTTTCGAGCCTATACAGCTTGGAGTAAGACAACATGCATAAAGAGGATGATGTGGTCAAAATACTCATTTGCCTAATAATTCTGCACTCCCTGTACATTGGCAATGATATCTTACACAGATATACCATACAAATAGATTTGATTAACTCTTGCCTCTGGAGCAGGTTAAGGGGGGACCCTGAAGTATTTCAGGATGAAAGTGCACCCCTGAAATCAAACCAGCAATTGCCATATGCTGTGAATATGGAGGTGTCTAACGATATTATAATTCCTGCCGGGGCTGATAAATTTCTTTTACCATTACAGGTAAAGAGAGGTCAGAAATTAAAAACTTCTGAAACACTAATTTGCCTCTCACATAGAATACAAAATCTGGGTGTTACTATGGCCCACACTCCTATGGTGAATATTGGAACCATTCCAATACATGTTATGGTGCATAACATGACCCCACAGGATATAACCTTATCTAAGGGAACTACCATAGGATATGCGCTGGAATCAAGTTATTACACTTTTGGATTCCAGAATAATGTAATTGGGCTAATACATGAAGGATACTTAACTGAAGAACAGTTAATAGAACAATCATTTGCATCTATGCCAGAGGGTCTATTTACAATTCAGTCTATTTATCCCTTCAGCTCAGAGGAAGGCATCTGTAAAATTGAAAAAGTATTTGATCAGCCGATCAAACAGCAAGATTACCCCAATACCCAGAGTCATGGGGGCAATGTAAATTATAATCAAGGGGATCTCACCTCTAGATTGGAAGAAGCCTATGAAATAGGACAGGCTGAAATCTTTCCAGGATTTCAGCAAATAGTCGAAGACCAAATATCCTTAGCTAATGGCTGTTCCAGCGATGATGAATGCCAACTGCTGTGAAAACTCCTGATGGAGAACAAAGATATTTTTGCTAGGGATTCTTATGACTGTGGTACTACAGATTTGCACATTGCAAGAATACAAACAGATCCTGATGCACCACCTGTCTTTGTTAAACAATACAGACTTCCTTTAGCCTCATATGATTCTCTTGCAGAAATCATAAGGATCCTGGAAGAAAGGGGCATTATACGACAGGTGCACAGCTCTTATAATAATCCTATCCTAGGTGTTCTTAAAGGGACAGTAAAGTCAAAACTAAACTTTCATGATTCAGATAGGGCATGCAATTTTAAACAACTTTCCAATTCACTTTTATCATCAAATTTGCTTTGTTCCCTTGGTGGTATTTTTGAAAAGCTAAACCTAGCTAGGCTCAAACTGATTTCTAAACAGTTGAAAACCACCTCCTAGCTCAGAGCATTTTGAAAGTTTTTCACAGTTAGACTGTGCTAGTTCCCATGTGTCATATAGATAACATTGCGCTCACTCCCGTGAAGTTATTTAGGAGTCTTCACTGATTGACTACACTGCATGTCTGTCAAAGGCACTTAGATTAGGAGGCTGTCTGCAAAGGCTTAGATACAAGGTAATCACAGAGGTAAAAAGTATATTAATATAACTGTGTTGGTTATGCAAAAACGGGGAATGGGTAATAAAGGGATTATCTATCTTTTTAAATAAGAAAAATTTTGGTGTAGACTGTCCCTTTAAGCCCAATGGACAATGGCGTTTGTGCGCTGACTTAAGACAGCTAAATAAACAAGTGTACATGTCTGGCTAGCCTGTGCCATATATTGACCAGTGCCTAGCACAAATGCAGGGATCCAAAATATTCACTGCCATTGATTGTGCACAGGGATATTGGACCATAAAGGTACATGAGGAGGACCAGTATAAGCTGGCATTCTCCTTCCAAAAGGTCCAGTATGCATTTCAGAGGCTTCCTTTTGGATACATAAATTCTGGACATGAATTTGCTGTATTCATGCATAAGGCTATGCCTGATGCACTGAAAAGGGGGACCTTATCTTATGTTGATGATGTTCTAATCAAAGCACAGACTTTGAAAAACACATTGCAGAGCTTAAACACGTCCTCAGCCAACTTAAAAGGGCAGGTGTCAAATTATCCCTACAAAAAGCTCAATGGCCGCACTCGTGTAAACTTCTTGGGACATGAAGTCACTTCTGAAGGGTTAAATCCTCAGAAGAAAAAGGTGGAAGCTATAGTAAATTCCAAAAACCCAACTAATTTAAAGGAATTTACCTTCCTGGGTATGACAAATTATTTTTGCAAATTCATTGATAATTATGCAGAGTTAGCTAAACCACTACTACTTCTTCTAAATAAATGACACTGGAGTGAGACTCAAGAGACAGCCATCAGAGAGCTGAAGAGAAAACTCACTCAAGCACTTTGCTTAGCGTACCCTGAAGGTGGTAAACCTTTCTTCTTAGAGACAGGTTACACAGACATAAACATGAGTGCTGTTTTATACCAAAAGCATGATAATTAAGCAAAGCCATTGCTTATGCAAGCAAAACTCTATCCCCAGTAGAAATAAAATTTAGCAATTGTGAAAAAGCCCTCTTATCTACTGTATGGGCTCTACAAAATTTCCGCAGCTATATACAGGGTGAGAAAATTATTGTAGAAATGGCCCACCAGCCTTTGCTATATTTGCAAAGTTAAAAAATAAGAGATGGGAATTTGTCTAATAGCCGCATAACAGCGTGGACTGTTTCCTTACAAGGCTGGCCTTTAGAAAGTCGCTACAAGCAGAATAAAAAGAATCCCGTCGCACAGGGGCTTGCTGAGCTCCACAACTGTACTGCTAGAGATCCTGGGGAAGAATTATCAGAAGATGATTTCCTGGAGGAACAATTGCTTTCCACATATAAAATGTACAATGAGGACCATTGTCAAACATTACCTTGGGTATATGTTGATGGTTGTTCTTACCATGCCACTATTGATAATGAGCGCAGATTAGTCGCTGGCATTGGTATAACTTGGGCAAATGGATTCCCAAATATATCTATAGGTTTCAACATTGGACCAAGATCCAGTCAAGTTGCAGAACTAACTACTGTTTTAAAAGCCATTGAAATAGCTATTGAACATAGTATTCATGAATTTGTGATCATAACTGACTCAAATTATGTGCATGACAGTTTTGTTGAATACCTGCGAACTTGGAAAAAAAATGGCATGCAGAAAAGTAACAACAAACCAGTCAAGCATGGCAAGTTGTTCTGCGAGATTGATAATCTGGTTGTATCCAATGATTTAACCATACACTGGAAAAGGCCAAGGGTCATTCCAGGGTTCTAGGTCCTGATAAGGAAGGCAATGACCTTGCAGATTCATTAGCCAAACAAGGAGCCATAACTGGAGAACTCCATAAAATTGACCACTTAATGGGTGCAATTCAGGTAGAAGCCATTACCAGAAACCAAGCTAAACAACAGAGTGAGCCTAACTTGGTACAATGGAGTCAGGGTTCTCCTAGTGAGGACCTGATCACTAGTCAAAAAGAAGACCCCATTGTAGGCATCTTCTATAAACACATAGAAGATCCTGAAAGCAACCCATCTCAAAAGATGATTGCATTGGCAAAGAAGATCTTAGAATCTTAGTGAAGTCCAGATCACAATTCAAGTTACAGGATGGTTTCAGAGGTCTAATGCTTCAACATGCCCATGATGCTCCCACATCTGGTCATCGTGGTGCCAAACTCACGTATGAAATATTGCGTGATTATGCTTTTTGGCCACACATGTTGAAAGATGTTCAAACCAACTGTCAAGGGTGTTTAATCTGTCCACAGTTCCAACCCACTGCGCCAACGCATAGAGCGCCATTGCAGAAAAGGGGGATGGTAATGCCATGGTCAGATATACAAATTGATTTTATTGGTCCAGTAACTAGGTCATCATCAGAGGTAACAAATACATGTTAACAGTGACATGCCTGTTCACTAAATGGGTAGAGTGCCTTAGTGCACCTAACAATAGTGATGAAACATGCGCAGCTTTGCTCATCAACCACGTATTTTCCAGATTTGGTTTGCCCCAAAGAATCGAATCAGATCGGGGAACCCACTTCACTAGCGAAGTGATGACCAAAATGTGGAAAATACTAGGGGTTAAAAGAAAGCTCCATATTGCTTATAGAGCTGCCTCAAGTGGTGGTGTAGAGCGTTACAACCAGTCCATTGTTAAAATCCTCAAAAAGTTTGTGAGTGAAACGGGTAAAGACTGGGATTTAAAACTACCTCTAGTCCTAATGGCATTAAGAGCAACTCCAAGTAGTGCTACCAAGATGTCACCTTTTGAACTGATGACTGGTAGAAGAATGGTTCTACCTCAGCATCTGCTATACCGTACATCAGACCAAAACTTGATAAACGCTGCCAATACACATCAATTTGTGGAGAACCTAAGAAAGCACCTGCAATATGCCTTTGCATTTGCTCAAAGGAATTTAGAAAGAGCTGCAACTGCCACTAAAACCTATTATGATCTCAAAACATCCATAAAGGAATATGAAATAAATGATAAAGTTTATCTTTATTACTTTGGAAGAGATCAGGTTAGGGAGAAGAAATTTCTTCCCTCATGGAATGGTCATTTTGTCATTACTGACAAAATATCTCCAGTAGCCTATAAAATACGGATCCCCAAAAATGAAAGTTTCATAGATAAATGGGTCCATATCAATCAGCTGCAAGCGTGTCATCCTAGGTCCCAACTACAAGTCATAGAGGGAGAATGAAGTGTCATATCCCCAAATGAAATAAAGACATACTGTAATTTAAAGATGCCTAACTGATAAACATGAAGGCTCAAATATGACGGACTCTCTACATGAGAGACTGTCTATGATGTATACGGCCAACATACTCACCGAATACCACTGACTTTGATCCAATTCAAATACATGTGTCCTACATATATTTGAATTTGAAAGGGGGAATTATGTAAGGGTACAGATAAATGACATATATATTATATATATATATATATATATATATATATATATATATATATATATATATATATATATATATGTAAATAGGACAAGGGAATGTGTTTATGGATGAAACCATCTTTTTATCAGATATTACTAATATCTACTAATATTACAATTCTGATGTCAGGATTGATTCAAAACCCCATGAATTGAATACACATTTCAAGACTCAATTGCAGACCGGATATCTCCAGAAACTTTAACACTCAAACATTTGCTCTTAATTGGAAGTGCAAAAATTCAGAGCACTTTTTACCCCATGCAGTGTATGAAGACGAAGTGTCTGGAATATCTTTTGAGGCTTGATGAGATGGAGATTAGAATGCTGGAATGGCAAAGGTACATACCCATATATGGGCTTCCTGTCTGCTAAGAATTTCTGCCTGGGAAAGGGATCTGAGAACACAGGCATATAAAGGAAATTATGGCTTTTAACAGCTGCCTGTTAAGTGACCCCTGTGAACTAAAGACACATGTTAAGATGTAACTTTGAAATACAGCAAATAAACATTTTTTTTGAATGTATGCCTCAGAACGTATTAAATATATAAATTTGGGAAATTGTCTAATTCTCTATTACTACATGGATATTTGCTAAGCTTGGTAGGTAACTATTTTAGTCGGTCCAAAATGTTTGACTGTGTCAGAATAATAACCTCTGTATTTTCTTTTATTTTCAGACATATAAGTTCAGATCTGCATAGACAAGATTTATGCATTCAGGATTTAATACACAGAAATGTGAAACATGCTGTATTTACATGAATACAATATCAGGATTTTAAATACCATCAATCTTGAATAGTTAACAGTATTAAATTGCTTTAATATAGTATAATGCTAAAGGTACATGATGTTACATATCAAAATAATCATAAAATTGATATGATGCGGCACCATCTATAATTAATATTGTGAGTGATTGATGCAGGAAGTTATGATCAAATGAATAACCATTTCGTGGAAATACTGAATTGTTTAAAAATGTTGGGAGTAAATGTATTGTTTTGTTTGTCTGTCACGCTGCCCCCGATGGACAAGGTCTGATGTTGCGATACAGGTATTGCAGCCAGGAGATGATTGGTTGTTGCAAGAATGCATCTCCTTGGCAACATACATTCACAGGGTGAACCAATGAGAAGGGACAAGCAAGATGGGCGTAACCAAACAAGATTTCCAATGATTATATAACAGGAAAGTTAAATGTAAGGAGGACAGTTTTTGTGATTTGCTTAGACTGGTGATTGATAACTGGCGGCCATACATGGAACACAGTCACTTAAAGCAAGGAGCTAAAACTAACCTTGATCTATGCAAAATAACTTTCCTTCAAATGAGGAGATCTAAAGATATTTGGAAAAGACTGAAATACTATTTGGTTCAAACTGGTGATGTATGATTGTCCTAACTTTTAATATTTTAAACAAAGGTTATTAGTAATATCATAGTCAAATTGCAATTAACAGATTTAAATGAACACTCAGTATTTTAAAACTGGTATCCATAGCCCTGTATAGTGTCAACTTTGTATCTTGTAGGCTAAGTAATTTATCTGTGCAATTTCTGATGTTTAAAATTAGAATTGTATTAGGATAAATTGCAGCTAAATAGCTGAATATATGTATTGTTCTATTGTTTATTAGCACTGTTAATTGTATTGCTGAATATTAGTAGCTGTTATTTTAAGTCTCACTGTGATATTTTAGTCTCATTGTGTTAATTTGAATTAAAGGCTATTGTAAATCAGGCTAGTTTTAAAGGTAAACTTTTATGAGCTTTGTAAGATGTATAGCATATCTTAATAGTTTTAACGTGTATAATATTGTTTCATATTCTGGTTCCTACAAATATATTCCAATATGTTCATAGATATTAACTAATAAAAAGAATTCAGGTATTTATATTAATTTTATTGTCTAGTAGATGCATATCGATTGACGGTTTATTTTAAAGGATAATTGTATTAGTATATTGTATTATAACTCTGCCATAGGCTGACATATTATTGGGAAAGCACTACTGAGATTTTTATAAATATACTGACAGCATCTACACATATCCCTCTCCAGGAAGTAAAACAAGCAAAACAGTAAAAAGTATAAAATGGCCCCATTTCTTGAAAAGTTATAAAATAGGCAATAAAAAAGGGGGTCATTGGTTATGTGTAATGTTTGCTACCAAAGACAATGTAAGTTTGAACAAGGGGAACAACACTCCAAACATCCTTTTACTGAAATCTAGATCAAGCAACCATTAATAAGAACACCTAGGTCTGTCAAAAAAATGAAATAAGGGGGCATTTTGCAGAGGCATAGATAAAAAGGTAATCGCAGAGGTAAAAAGTATATTATTATAACTGTGCTGGTTATGCAAAACTGGGAAATGGATAATAAAGGAATTATCTATCTTTTCAAACAACAAAAATTCTGGTGTTTACTGTCCCTTTAACCTTTGGTATCCCCACCTAGTCTGAACGTTTCTGGCCTTAGGTCAAATATATAGATAAGCTGTGTAAATTAAGCCAGCAGAAAAAATGACACTCATAGTGGGGTATAGAAAAGATATTGTAATAAAATGTTAATTTTCCATTGTTCTCTCCAAGTATTGGTCTTTGGTTTACGGACAGATATAAGATAAAGAAGCATTTTTATGTGATAACTGTGATAAACTAATGATACCTAATTATACCTACAAGCTCAACCAATTTTATTAGGTTGTGGCTTCAAAAGACAAAATCTGTTTTTTTAAATACACAAATAAACCTTCAAAAGCAAATTCTCATACATTTTATACTCTGCAGCTGGTAACAAAGTAATTAGAAACAGATTAAGGGAAAAATTATTTTAGAGTATACTGTCCCTTTTAGTAACTTCTGGACATCTCATTGAAAGATGAAGACGAAGAGCACCTAGCACATTATCATTCTTATCTACATATAGCTTTTAGCTTTTAATCTGCAATATAGAAACACATCTTATATGGGGATAACATTGGCCTAGATTTGGAGTTTGGCGGTAGCCGTGAAAACCAGCGTTAGAGGCTCCTAACGCTGGTTTTAGGATACCGCCGGTATTTGGAGTCACTCAAAATAGGGTCTAACGCTCACTTTTCAGCCGCGACTTTTCCATACCGCAGATCCCCTTACGTCAATTGCGTATCCTATCTTTTCAATGGGATTTTTATAACTCCGGTATTTAGAGTCGTTTCTGAAGTGAGCGTTAGACATCTAACGACAAAACTCCAGCCGCAGGAAAAAAGTCAGTAGTTAAGAGCTTTCTGGGCTAACGCCGGTTTATAAAGCTCTTAACTACTGTACTCTAAACTACACTAACACCCATAAACTACCTATGTACCCCTAAACCGAGGTCCCCCCACATCGCCGACACTCGAAAAATTTTTTAACCCCTAATCTGCCGACCGCCACCTACGTTATACTTATGTACCCCTAATCTGCTGCCCCTAACACTGCCGACCCCTGTATTATATTTATTAACCCCTAACCTGCCCCCCACAACGTCGCCTCCACCTGCCTACACTTATTAACCCCTAATCTGCCGACTGCAAAGCGCCGCCACCTACGTTATCCTTATGTACCCCTAATCTGCTGCCCCTAACACCGCCGACCCCTATATTATATTTATTAACCCCTAATCTGCCCCCCTCAACGTCGCCTCCACCTGCCTACACTTATTAACCCCTAATCTGCCGACTGGACCTGAGCGCTACTATAATAAAGTTATTAACCCCTAATCCGCCTCACTAACCCTATCATAAATAGTATTAACTCCTAATCTGCCCTCCCTAACATCGCCGACACCTAACTTCAAACATTAACCCCTAATCTGCCGACTGGAGCTCACCGCTATTCTAATAAATGTATTAACCCCTAAAGCTAAGTCTAACCCTAACACTAACACCCCCCGAAGTTAAATATAATTTAAATCTTACGAAATTAATTAACTCTTATTAAATAAATTATTCCTATTTAAAGCTAAATACTTACCTGTAAAATAAATCCTAATATAGCTACAATATAAATTATAATTATATTATAGCTATTTTAGGATTAATATTTATTTTACAGGTAACTTTGTATTTATTTTAACCATGTACAATAGCTATTAAATAGTTAAGAACTATTTAATAGCTAAAATAGTTAAAATAATTACAAATTTACCTGTAAAAGAAATCCTAACCTAAGTTACAAATAAACCTAACACTAGACTATCAATAAATGAATTAAATAAACTATAAAGAAAAGTCCGGAGCCGCAGCAGTAAACTTTAGAATGTTTATTTAACAAATAAAACAGGTCTGGTAACAGATAAACACTGACATGCCCTTCAGTTATGATAAGCTTATGCGTTTCAGCATTATCACCGTATTCATAGCTCTCAAGGTTCCTTACAACTGTTAGGCTTAATAAAGGAATTAAAACCACCGGATTGGCTGATGGGCATTAATTGTTTAACTCATTCATGTCCTGTAAGTTTCAGGATTCCCTGTTAACATAAACTGTTACCATTGTAAATTACCTGTGGGTCAAATAAAGAACTTAACTACTATAAAGGAAAAGAATGGGGTTCAAACCCCCTAGTGTTAAACGTATATATATATACTAAACATTACCAAGCTAATGCTAGCTATTTCTCTAATCACATCAAAAAATTATTAAACATACTTTAAACCTTAATGTTCACTGACTGCTTGCTTCTTATTCTAAATAGAATGTATAATATATTAAAATTCTATTTGAAAATATACATATGTTCTTCTTGAAAATATGTTCTATTTAAAGACTTACCATGCAAACCATATTCCCAGATACCCCCGTATTCCTATGCTGAAGCATGTAAAACACTATATTGTTGGTTTTTGAAATTTATGAGAAAATATTATATTCATATTTCTCAATTTTCCCAAATACTTATTGAGCTAAAAGAAAAACAATTAGGTACTTGTTATCTAAACTTAATTTGCTCTAATAATGCATAATAAAACATTATCAATAATATATTAAAGGGGCCCTACAAGATTATTTCATAAAGGATGTACTATCCTCTACAAATATATATCATAAAGGATGTGCTATCCTGGCCTGTTGCATGCTTACAGCCAGTGGTTTATGAGGTCATAGGCTGAGTTTAGCCCTGTAGGATGTCTTGTTTTTAATTGGAAAATCCAAAAAATCTCTCTTCGTGCAAGTGCTATCTTCCTATCCCCCCCCTCTTCGACCAGCCTTAACACTCTCTATTATGGTCCACCCAAAGCTTGAATTATTTTTATTATGGACCAATTTGAAGTGCTGGACGAGTGGGGTTGTTAGGGTACCAGCCTTGATATCGGAGAGATGTTCTCTAATACGTGCTCTGGTCTCCCTTGTGGTCATCCCTATGTACTGCAAACTACAGGTCACACAGCTTGCCAGGTAGACTGTGAATGTATTTCTGCAATTCATGCATTCTCTGTGGTCGTAGTGTTTCTGTGTAGCACTACTTGTGAAACCTTCACCTATCTGTAGATGTTCACATGCTTTGCATGTGATGTTGCTACATCTGTAGACTCCTTTAAATCTGAGCCAAGAGCTTGTCTCCTCTCTTGGTGCCTCTTTAAGTTGTGTGGGGGCCAATGTGTTTCCTACAGAGACCCCTCTTCTGAAGGAGCATCTGCATCCTTTGTCCACAAATGCTGATAAAGTTTCATCAGCCGCTAACATTTTAAAATGTTTTCTCACTATTTGGCAGATCTCATTATACTGTGTGCTGTAATCAGTAGCAAAGTATATGTCCCCACTTTTTTTAGTCCTTTGTTCTCTTTTTTCCAATAGTGTCTCTCTGCTGGAAGCCGAAACTTCTTTTCTGACTCTATTAATGACTTGTGGTTTATAACCTCTCTTCAAAAGTCGTTCAGACAATTGTTCTGCATGTTTTTTATACTGGTCATTATTACTGCAGTTTCGTTTTAATCTGGTGAACTGGCCTTTGGCCACAGATCTGAACACTTGTTTGGGATGACTGCTCCTGGCATGGAGGAGCGTATTGCCCGAAATAGGCTTCCTGTACACTTCGGTTTCAACACCGACATTGGGGATCCCAATCAAGGTGAGATCTAGGAAATTGATCCTTGTCCTATTGAGTTCAAAAGTGAACTCTAGACCAATGTCATTGTTGTTGAGCCTTTCCACAAAAGCCTTTGCACCTTGTTCAGTGCCCCGCCATACCAGGAGCAGATCATCTATGTACCGTTTGAAGAACTGTACATTGTCCCTGTGTCGGTTCTCATCTCCATAGATGCGGGACAGCTCCCACCAACCCATAAAAAGGTTGGCGAAAGAGGGCGCGAATTTCGCGCCCATTGCTGTCCCGCACCTCTGGAGATAAAACACCCCCTCAAAGGAAAAATAGTTGTGTGTTAATAAGTATCGCACGACCCTTAATACATACTGTATTAGGTCTTCTGAAAAGTGTGTATCTCTTCGCAGGAAAAATTCTATAGCCATTAAGCCCTTGTCGTGCTGAATAGACGTGTATAATGCTTTCACATCTATAGTCAGCCACATATCTTCATCTTCCCAATTCAAAGTTTTCATCAATTTTATAACATGGGTGGTATCCTGTAGAAAACTTGGGAGGTTACCTACCAACGGTTGTAATACACTGTCCACCCATTGTGAGAGTCTTTCAAGGAGTGATCCTATCCCACTAACGATGGGCCTACCTGTGACTCCCTCCAGGGATTTATGAACCTTGGGTAGGTGGTTAAAAATAGGTAAGATAGGGTTATCCACCAGGAGAAAGTCACAGGTGGGCCCATCCAGGATACCCAATTCGCTGCCATCATCAATGATCTGTGTGAGTTCTCTTTTGAACCTACTCTTAGGGTCACATCCTAAAACCATATAATGGCGTGTGTCTTGAAGCTGTCTTATCGCTTCTGTCACAAATTGTTCTCTTGACATTACCACAACTGAGCCCGCCTTGTCTGCACCCCTAATAACCAGACCCACATTGGTCTGTAAACTTTTTAGGGCTTCTCTTTCCTTGAAACTCAGGTTATGTTGTTTGCCAAGGGGAGCTTGGTGTAGCAATGTCAGGTCCTTTTCTATTCTTTCCTGGAAAACCTCTAGTATATTACCCCTATGGTGAATGGGGTAAAATTTGGAGGCTTCCTTGAATTTGGGTAATTGGTATGCCTCCCTGTGGTCGTCAATTGCTCCTTCAGATAGGAGTGACTCCATATTTATTAGATCACAATTTTCATTAAAGGTGAATTCGTTTCTAGTGCTTGGATTAGCCAAATTCCCAGTGAGTCTCACATTTACTTCACTATCCTCAGTATTGTGGAAATACTTTTTTACTATCAAGCCTCTGATTAATTTATTTACATCAACAAGTGTGTTGAATAAATTGAATTTTTGTGACGGCACAAATCCTAGGCTTAGACCTAGAACCCTTTTTTCCACGTCTGATAATGTGTAGTTGGATAAATTGATCACACTCATATCATTGCTCACTGGTACTTGCTCCCTAGTCTGCCTCGTCTGGTTGACCTGCGGTTTTGTTTCACTTGTCCACCTTGGTTTCCTCTGCCTCTCCCCCCTCCCTCCGGTTTCTTGGGGGGAAGGCGAAAAACCTGTTCTAGATCCTGCCTGTCACTCTGGTCTATTCTCCCTGCTCCCATAGTGGGTGTATCCTCATCTGGAGTGTACTTAGATCCTCCCTGATGTTTCTTTAAAATTGAAGGTATGATTGGATTGGGATCTTTTGGTCTTACCACTGGTTGGGCAACCACAGAAGGTGTATCTTGATTTCCAATCTCATTATCCTCACCTCCTGATGCTGAGCTATCGTCGTAGGACTCAGCTTCGCTTTCCGAAAACTGGACTCTCTTTCCCCTATTGCTCCCATGATCTTCCTCATTTTGATTTGAACTATCTATGCCTCTATTTCCCCTGTTATTGGAAGGACCTCTGCCCCTTCCTCTACCTCGTGATCTGTTGTACGCCCTACGTCCCTCTGATCTATCCTTCCTGTTCCATACAAATACTCTATTGTTGTCATAATCAGATTGATCCCTTAGGTATTTGTTGTGTTTACTATTTATGAGTAATACTTTGGTCTCCAAAAGTGTTTTTTGTAATATTCCATCAAATTTTGGATATTCAATTGCGCTTCTCCTTAGATTTAGCTCTATTTGTAAAGTCTCAATTTGTTGATTTATCATATTAAGGGACTTAGTTTTGTAATTGACCAAATGCAGCATCAAGCGTAGTGATATATTCCATTCGTTAATAAACTCCCGATCCTCCGTTTGGAAGGTGGGAAATTTATTAACCCTCAAACCCCTTGGTATAATTTTTAATAATTTACGTAAGTCGGCACCTGGTTTGTGACGTCATATCTGAGTGCCGCTAGGAGTGTGGAACAGGCGGCGTGCGGGGAAGCGGGCTTGTCGAGCGAGGAGGCTCCAAGCTAAAGCGCAGGGACCCACGGCCACTGGGGCAATCCAGTAACACACAAGGCACTAGTATCCAGCATGTTCACCGCGCCAGGTTCGTAAGCCGTGAAGATCGGGGGTAAGTACTGTCACAGAATTACATAATCCACACAAGCTACCACTGTTTAAGACTCTTGTTTCCCTGGAGGGGGGACTTATTGAATTTTTCATATAAGTGTACGGCTTCACTTCTTCTTATCATTTGGTACCTGTGGGCAGTTGCAGGGCATAATCTGGGACGGTGCTCTGTTTACAAAGAAACACATTGAGCACCATAAAGACACAAGGGTCTAAGTTTTCAGGACTAACTACATTGGAAAAGTATGAACTACATTACCATTAGAATTTGGATGTCAATATTTGAAATTATCTGTTCTCTTTTTTCACTCTGGGATATACAGTATAACTGACTCCTATTATACACTTTAAGAGTCGGATGAATTGTGACAATTAAAGAGTCGGATGAATTGTGACAATTGAACCCTCTATCTTAAGGAATAACATCAGTCTTCAAACTAATACCGATATTGAAAGACTTTTTAATTAAATTACCGTTGCCGTAAATAGAGGAATTGTTGTTGTTGTGCTACATATATCACTGGGATTTTCTTCCTTATTGCCTGGACTGCATGATTTATCATACGTTATTGTCATTTTCAATGCACGAACTATTGCTTTTGTTACCTACAGTTTTGGGACTCTCTACCATAGTATATGGACTGTATGAATTGACATATGTTACGATCAGCAATTATTATTAGTGCATTTGTTTATCTTTTCTCTCCTTTTTACATTTATTATCATCATTATTATTATTTTTCAGTAGACTGCAGGCTTATGAAGGGAGATTAGGTGGCAATTATTGTTATAATCAAAAACCATATTGTGTACCATGGGTGTTGTGGTGGGAATTGCTGAATAACACTAGAGTATACAGAGTAATACTACAGTATACCTATTTAAACCAACTGGGAATTGGTAAATAATACGACAACATATTGGATGTTTAATAACAAGTGAAATAGTCACAGTTCTCATCCATATTATGAATTTTATGATCCATGCATACACTATGCAAAACATATTAATTTAAGCCTCATCAGCCATAATCAAAACAGAGGTACTTGATATGTTGCACTGTTTTAATGTTAATGGTCAATCATTACATGAACAGCCGTATAGATCGCAATAGTCTCTGAAAAAGTCCATTACTGATCTACTGTTTTGAGATAGGTACATCAATTGGAAGCAGAATAGAATATTGCCTTTCTCTCTATGGGATTATAGTACTCCCGAAGTCTCAGTTGAAAAGATTTATTTAAATATAGGACTAATTATGGAGGTTGCAGTTACAAGTGAAGGTAGGGAGTTTTTCTCTTTAAAAACTTTTCAGGAAAGAGATGACAATACCCTTGAGTTGGAAGAGGTGTTTTGTACAGACAGGTCTAAATTTACACTGGCAAAACTATTTGAAGAGATGGAGTTTTTACTTCTCAAAGAGAGTAAACTAAGATGGGATATAATGACCCTTAACAAATACTATGAGTTAAAAATTATACCAAGGGGTTTGAGGGTTAATAAATTTCCCACCTTCCAAACGGAGGATCGGGAGTTTATTAACGAATGGAATATAATTCTATCAGAATGCTCACTACGCTTGATGCTGCATTTGGTCAATTACAAAACTAAGTCCCTTAATATGATAAATCAACAAATTGAGACTTTACAAATAGAGCTAAATCTAAGGAGAAGCGCAATTGAATATCCAAAATTTGATGGAATATTACAAAAAACACTTTTGGAGACCAAAGTATTACTCATAAATAGTAAACACAACAAATACCTAAGGGATCAATCTGATTATGATAACAATAGAGTATTTGTATGGAACAGGAAGGATAGATCAGAGGGACGTAGGGCGTACAACAGATCACGAGGTAGAGGAAGGGGCAGAGGTCCTTCCAATAACAGGGGAAATAGAGGCATAGATAGTTCAAATCAAAATGAGGAAGATCATGGGAGCAATAGGGGAAAGAGAGTCCAGTTTTCGGAAAGCGAAGCTGAGTCCTACGACGATAGCTCAGCATCAGGAGGTGAGGATAATGAGATTGGAAATCAAGATACACCTTCTGTGGTTGCCCAACCAGTGGTAAGACCAAAAGATCCCAATCCAATCATACCTTCAATTTTAAAGAAACATCAGGGAGGATCTAAGTACACTCCAGATGAGGATACACCCACTATGGGAGCAGGGAGAATAGACCAGAGTGACAGGCAGGATCTAGAACAGGTTTTTCGCCTTCCCCCCAAGAAACCGGAGGGAGGGGGGAGAGGCAGAGGAAACCAAGGTGGACAAGTGAAACAAAACCGCAGGTCAACCAGACGAGGCAGACTAGGGAGCAAGTACCAGTGAGCAATGATATGAGTGTGATCAATTTATCCAACTACACATTATCAGACGTGGAAAAAAGGGTTCTAGGTCTAGGCCTAGGATTTGTGCCGTCACAAAAATTCAATTTATTCAACACACTTGTTGATGTAAATAAATTAATCAGAGGCTTGACAGTAAAAAAGTATTTCCACAATACTGAGGATAGTGAAGTAAATGTGAGACTCACTGGGAATTTGGCTAATCCAAGCACTAGAAACGAATTCACCTTTAATGAAAATTGTGATCTAATAAATATGGAGTCACTCCTATCCGAAGGAGCAATTGACGACCACAGGGAGGCATACCAATTACCCAAATTCAAGGAAGCCTCCAAATTTTACCCCATTCACCATAGGGGTAATATACTAGAGGTTTTCCAGGAAAGAATAGAAAAGGACCTGACATTGCTACACCAAGCTCCCCTTGGCAAACAACATAACCTGAGTTTCAAGGAAAGAGAAGCCCTAAAAAGTTTACAGACCAATGTGGGTCTGGTTATTAGGGGTGCAGACAAGGGGGGCTCAGTTGTGGTAATGTCAAGAGAACAATTTGTGACAGAAGCGATAAGACAGCTTCAAGACACACGCCATTATATGGTTTTAGGATGTGACCCTACGAGTAGGTTCAAAAGAGAACTCACACAGATCATTGATGATGGCAGCGAATTGGGTATCCTGGATGGGCCCACCTGTGACTTTCTCCTGGTGGATAACCCTATCTTACCTATTTTTAACCACCTACCCAAGGTTCATAAATCCCTGGAGGGAGTCACAGGTAGGACCATCGTTAGTGGGATAGGATCACTCCTTGAAAGACTCTCATAATGGGTGGACAGTGTATTACAACCGTTGGTAGGTAACCTCCCAAGTTTTCTACAGGATACCACCCATGTTATAAAATTGATGAAAACTTTGAATTGGGAAGATGAAGATATGTGGCTGACTATAGATGTGAAAGCATTATACACGTCTATTCAGCACGACAAGGGCTTAATGGCTATAGAATTTTTCCTGCGAAGAGATACACACTTTTCAGAAGACCTAATACAGTATGTATTAAGGGTCGTGCGATACTTATTAACACACAACTATTTTTCCTTTGAGGGGGTGTTTTATCTCCAGAGGTGCGGGACAGCAATGGGCGCGAAATTCGCGCCCTCTTTCGCCAACCTTTTTATGGGTTGGTGGGAGCTGTCCCGCATCTATGGAGATGAGAACCGACACAGGGACAATGTACAGTTCTTCAAACGGTACATAGATGATCTGCTCCTGGTATGGCGGGGCACTGAACAAGGTGCAAAGGCTTTTGTGGAAAGGCTCAACAACAATGACATTGGTCTAGAGTTCACTTTTGAACTCAATAGGACAAGGATCAATTTCCTAGATCTCACCTTGATTGGGATCCCCAATGTCGGTGTTGAAACCGAAGTGTACAGGAAGCCTATTTCGGGCAATACGCTCCTCCATGCCAGGAGCAGTCATCCCAAACAAGTGTTCAGATCTGTGGCCAAAGGCCAGTTCACCAGATTAAAACGAAACTGCAGTAATAATGACCAGTATAAAAAACATGCAGAACAATTGTCTGAACGACTTTTGAAGAGAGGTTATAAACCACAAGTCATTAATAGAGTCAGAAAAGAAGTTTCGGCTTCCAGCAGAGAGACACTATTGGAAAAAAGAGAACAAAGGACTAAAAAAAGTGGGGACATATACTTTGTTACTGATTACAGCACACAGTATAATGAGATCTGCCAAATAGTGAGAAAACATTTTAAAATGTTAGCGGCTGATGAAACTTTATCAGCATTTGTGGACAAAGGATGCAGATGCTCCTTCAGAAGAGGGGTCTCTGTAGGAAACATATTGGCCCCCACACAACTTAAAGAGGCACCAAGAGAGGAGACAAGCTCTTGGCTCAGATTTAAAGAAGTCTACAGATGTAGCAACATCACATGCAAAGCATGTGAACATCTACAGATAGGTGAAGGTTTCACAAGTAGTGCTACACAGAAACACTACGACCACAGAGAATGCATGAATTGCAGAAATACATTCACAGTCTACCTGGCAAGCTGTGTGACCTGTAGTTTGCAGTACATAGGGATGACCACAAGGGAGACCAGAGCACGTATTAGAGAACATCTCTCCGATATCAAGGCTGGTACCCTAACAACCCCACTCGTCCAGCACTTCAAATTGGTCCATAATAAAAATAATTCAAGCTTTGGGTGGACCATAATAGAGAGTGTTAAGGCTGGTCGAAGAGGGGGGGGGATAGGAAGACAGCACTTGCACGAAGAGAGATTTTTTGGATTTTCCAATTAAAAACAAGACATCCTACAGGGCTAAACTCAGCCTATGACCTCATAAACCACTGGCTGTAAGCATGCAACAGGCCAGGATAGCACATCCTTTATGATATATATTTGTAGAGGATAGTACATCCTTTATGAAATAATCTTGTAGGGCCCCTTTAATATATTATTGATAATGTTTTATTATGAATTATTAGAGCAAATTAAGTTTAGATAACAAGTACCTAATTGTTTTTCTTTTAGCTCAATAAGTATTTGGGAAAATTGAGAAATATGAATATAATATTTTCTCATAAATTTCAAAAACCAACAATATAGTGTTTTACATGCTTCAGCATAGGAATACGGGGGTATCTGGGAATATGGTTTGCATGGTACGTCTTTAAATAGAACATATTTTCAAGAAGAACATATGTATATTTTCAAATAGAATTTTAATATATTATACATTCTATTTAGAATAAGAAGCAAGCAGTCAGTGAACATTAAGGTTTAAAGTATGTTTAATAATTTTTTGATGTGATTAGAGAAATAGCTAGCATTAGCTTGGTAATGTTTAGTATATATATATATACTTTTAACACTAGGGGGTTTGAACCCCATTCTTTTCCTTTATAGTAGTTAAGTTCTTTATTTGACCCACAGGTAATTTACAATGGTAACAGTTTATGTTAACAGGGAATCCTGAAACTTACAGGACATGAATGAGTTAAACAATTAATGCCCATCAGCCAATCCGGTGGTTTTAATTCCTTTATTAAGCCTAACAGTTGTAAGGAACCTTGAGAGCTATGAATACGGCGATAATGCCGAAACGCGTAAGCTTATCATAACTGAAGGGCATGTCAGTGTTTATCTGTTACCAGACCTGTTTTATTTGTTAAATAAACATTCTAAAGTTTACTGCTGCGGCTCCGGACTTTTCTTTATTATTTGCTATTGAGCCGTTCTCTGGACTTGCAGCTTGAATCCCAGACCCTGTGGATTTATCTGCCCAGGATTATACGAGGTGACCGGGAGGAGGTCAGTGATACTGATACCGAAAACCAAGGACCGGGAATCCCCTTACCCCCCCTTACGTAAGTCGGCACCTGGTTTGTGAAGTCATATCTGAGTGCTGCTAGGAGTGTGGAACAGGCGGCGTGCGGGGAAGCGGGATTGTCGAGCGAGGAGGCTCCAAGCTAAAGCGCAGGGACCCACGGCCACTGGGGCAATCCAGTAACACACAGGGCACTAGTATCCAGCATGTTCACCGCGCCAGGTTCGTAAGCCGCGAAGATCGGGGGTAAGTACTGTCACAGAATTACATAATCCACACAAGCTACCACTGTTTAAGACTCTTGTTTCCCTGGAGGGGGGACTTATTGAATAATTAAATAAACTACCTACAATTATCTACAATTAACCTAACACTACACTATCAATAAATTAATTAAATACAATTGCTACAAATAAATACAATTAAATAAACTAGCTAAAGTACAAAAAATAAAAAAGAACTAAGTTACAAAAAATAAAAAATATTTACAAACATAAGAAAAATATTACAACAATTTTAAACTAATTACACCTACTCTAAGCCCCCTAATAAAATAACAAAGCCCCCCAAAATAAAAAAATGCCCTACCCTATTCTAAATTACTAAAGTTCAAAGCTCTTTTACCTTACCAGCCCTGAACAGGGCCCTTTGCGGGGCATGCCCCAAGAAATACAGCTGTTTTGCCTGTAAAAAAAACCATACAATACCCAAGCCCCCCAACATTACAACCCACCACCCACATACCCCTAATCTAACCCAAACCCCCCTTAAATAAACCTAACACTAAGCCCCTGAAGATCATCCTACCTTGTCTTCACCTCACCGGGTATCACACCGATCCGTCCAGAAGAGCTCCTCCGATGTCCTGATCATGGACCTCTTCAGCCCAAGCGGGGGGCTGAAGAGGTCCATGATCCGGCTGAAGTCTTCATCCAAGCGGGGCAGAAGAGGTCTTCCATCCGATTGAAGTCTTCATCCAAGCGGCATCCATCCGGAGCGAAGCGGCAGCATCCTGAAGACCTCCACCGTGGAACATCCATCCTGGCCGACGACTGAACGACGAATGATGGTTCCTTTAAATAACGTCATCCAAGATGGTGTCCCTCGATCAGCCAATCAGATTGAGCTCGCATTCTATTGGCTGTTCCGATCAGCCAATAGAATGCAAGCTCAATCTGATTGGCTGATTGGATCAGCCAATCGGATTGAACTTGATTCTGATTGGCTGATTCCATCAGCCAATCAGAATATTCCTACCTTAATTCCGATTGGCTGAAAGAATCCTATCAGCCAATCGGAATTCGAGGGACGCCATCTTGGATGACGTCATTTAAAGGAACCGTCATTCGTCGTTCAGTCGTCGGCCAGGATGGATGTTCCGCGGTGGAGGTCTTCAGGATGCTGCCGCTTCGCTCCGGATGGATGCCGCTTGGATGAAGACTTCAATCGGATGGAAGACCTCTTCTGCCCCGCTTGGATGAAGACTTCAGCCGGATCATGGACCTCTTCAGCCCCCCGCTTGGGCTTGGATCAGGACATCGGAGGAGCTCTTCTGGACAGATCGGTGTGATACCCGGTGAGGTGAAGACAAGGTAGGATGATCTTCAGGGGCTTAG